>NC_077234.1:186024229-186114229 GCF_027887165.1 Monodelphis domestica | reverse complement strand
TACTTTTGAAACAAACCTCACCAAACAAGATCTTGGTTTCAGAGGCGATCCTAACTTTTTGCTCTCTCTTGAATGATGGATAAGTTCATTATAAAGAAAATTTTAGCCTGAAAAGAGGCAATGAAAGAGAAGAAATGCAGGACAGCTTAAGAGAATATAGCCAAGCAGAGGATTGGTTTGGTGTTTTTTGTTGTCTCTTTATTGAATAGTGTATTCTCTGCACAGTCTTTGACTTTTTAATGTTTTTTAATTTAATTTAATATGACTTTTTAAGAAGTTGTCGAGCTATGGAGCCAACACCACCCTTTTTACCTGGACCCTTGGCTGGGATCAGAGCCTTGCTTTCGTGAGGAGATGGAAGGGAAAGGACCCAAGGGACCTTTGAGAAGATTAAGAAAGATCCTCTCTCGTCCCCTTCCCTTCTGGTGCAGCAGCCTAAAATGCTGGTCTGAATAAAGTGCCTTCCATATCTATCTTGCTGGAGGAGATGGATGGAGGGGCCAGTGGTCCCAGCCTTGAGAGGCCCTGAGTAAGGGCTTCCTCCCCTTGCTTTGGTTTCCCACAGCTATTGGTCCACGTTGGCTGCTTGTTTGGGGAGGTACCAGGAGAATAATCTCAGTAAATGCTAGTCATCCTTTTTTTTTTAAGTAACAGATTATAGGTTCCATAAGAGCAGAAACTATCTTTTTAAAAAATCTACGCTCAGCACAGTGTTGTAAACATAGTCAATGTTTAAAATATAACCACAGAATGAGGTATTCAATTATTTTTCTTTTCTGTTATGGACCAAGCCTCAAAATTAAGTGACTCAGCAATGACTTTTCCTTAAGTATATGGCATGTCCAGAAGAGGTTCTCTAGATAGGCTTGGTATCCAGACCCAGCTACTTCTTATCTCGCTCTGGACTCCGCCTTCAACTGTTGACATCGGAATTTTTCTCTAAAGGCAAAGGGAAGGCACTCAAACTTCCTGTTTTCCCCTTCATTCTCCTGGGTGAATTTTAGTGTATGCTAAAATGTGCTAGGTCACCTAAAGAATATCTAAATAGAAATACAAATAAAAAGAAAAAAAGAAATGATAAATATGAGGAAATGGCTGAAACATTCGAAGTATGATATGAACTGATATCCAATGCAATAAACAGAACCCTGGGGAAAAAAAAGAATATCTAAATAGGAAAGAGGATAAGTTACACCTAAAAGTTAATACACTAAATACTACTGATACAGAATACACTAAAAATTAATAACAGCCTACACTTCTAAGCACGGTGTGGTAAATCACAACGTGTACGCAGTGTGGAATCAGAGGAACTGGTTCCCAATCCTGCTTCTGATGCTTACTTTGAGTGATTCACTAGGTCCCCGTGGACCTCAGTTTCCCCATCAATAAAATGAGAATGGCTGGACTAGCTGGACTTGTGGAATCCCAAGTAGAATGCTCTTTCTACCAATTCCAATGCCTAATGCCTTTGTAATATTTTATATGTTGCTCTTAATGCATTTTAAGAAAGACACCGACATACTTAAAGTATCCATGATTTGGTAACAGGTGAATATGATGAAAATCATGCTGTATGAATATAATGGAATACTTCTGTGCTAGAAGAAATAGCAGTAATAATAATATTTATATGGCACTTTCAAGTTTGCAACATGCTTTAGAAATATTAGCTCGTTTTATACTCACAACAACCCCAAGAGATAGGAGCTATTATGATCCCCATTTTACAAATGAGGAAATTAAGGCAGACAGGTTAAGTGACTTGCCCAGGGTCACATGGCTAGGAATTATCAGAAAAAGCTCATTGTGTGCTTTTTGTTACTGCATAATATAAAACTGTAAGTTCAATTTAACACGGTAGTGACAGAATTGGCTATGCCCCTTACTGAAGTCTTTTCCTTCTATTTTTAAAATGTTTTATTGGTGCTCTCTTCTTTTTGTTTTTGTATGTCTGTCATTGCCCATTAACTCAACTGCAAATAGAAGACTTCCCTTGTAACAAATGAAGACAGTCAAGCAAAACATTTACACATTGGCCACATCTCAAAATGTATGTATCATTCGGCACCTTCATTCCAGTGCCTGTGCGGAGGGGCGGCAGGAATGCTTCCTACATCAGCCTTTCTGAAGTCATGAGTACGCGAGTCTGGCATCTAAAATCGATCTGTAAAATAAAATCTTTATTAAAAAGAATCGCTAAGAAGGAGCAAAAGTCGGCCCAACTAAGAGAGCAATTCCCCAACAGGAAGCCAAAGGATATGAAGAAATGCAAATTATCACTGACCATATTATTCAAAGAATCACAGAAATGCAAATTTAAGCTACATCTCACTCTCGTTCATTGCTTCATACGGCTGTAAAACGGATCCAAGCATTCTGCAAAATAATACAGAACTATATGAGAAAACTTAATATACTGTTCATGGCCTTCCTTATAGCCAAGAATCCTTCTAATGGATATATATATATATATACCCAAGAACAGTTTGATATTCAGCAAAATTTCCATGGCAGCAGCACAATGAATAGTATAGAGAATGGCTGAAAAAATGTGGAACATTCATGTAATCAAATATTAACGCATCACAGATGGAAAAACTTCCAAGAAATCTAGTACTGGATGTGTATAAAATCACACCCAAAAAAAAAAATAGATCCAGCAGAACAATAAACACAATGCCACAACAATGTAAACCAATCAATCAACAAGTATTTATTAAATAAGTATTACTAGAAGAGTCAGGTAGTACACTAGTCCTTTGGGATTCAAATACAAAGGACAAACATGACCCCTACTCTCAAGGACCTTCCATTCTATGGTTAGAGATAACTTGTACGTACGTAAACACACACACACACACAAATACAAAGGAGTGAAGGGAGACTATCAATGGGTGGAGATCAAGTAGGGTATTAGGTAGAAGGTGGTATGTGGGATCTGTTTCAAGACCCCCCCATTTGGAAATAAGTAGGAAAAAGAAAGTCCAAAACGATGGCTGGAAGGAAGGAAGGAGGGAAGGAGGGAGGGAGGGAGGGAAGGAGGGAGGGAGGGAGGGAGGGAGGGAGGGAGGGAGGGAGGGAGGGAGGGAGGGAGGAAGGAAGGAAGGAAGGAAGGAAGGAAGGAAGGAAGGAAGGAAGGAAGGAAGGAAGGAAGGAAGGAAGGAAGGAAGGAAGGAAGGAAGGAAGGAAGGAAGGAAGGAAGGAAGGAAGGAAGGAAGGAAGGAAGGAAGGAAAAAGAATCACTGAAGTTTTCATCATTTAAAATGCATAAGCAGACAGTTTGTTGAAAGTGAGATGTCGAATTTATTATAAGTTATAGGAAAATAAAGTAATACAGAATAAAGAGTTATAGTTTCATGTACAATCTTTTTTTCTTTTCTACTATGTATATGGAATTACTCATTTTATTGGTTTGGTTCAGAACTTTTTAAATCTTAAAAAAAGATGGTATATGAGCTATGTCTTAAAAAAAAAAAAAGCTATGAGATGTAAGTAGGAAATACATTCCAGGGAAGGAGGTTACAGCCAAAGCAAAGGCACAGAGATCAGAGATGGAGAACCATATTTGAGGAACAGAGAGAAGGACCAGTTTGGCAGGATGGTTGGGAGTAATGCATAATGAAGTCTGGGAAGATAGGTTAGGATGAGGGTATAAAGGGCTTTAAATGTCAAACAAAGGAATTTTTATTTTTCCTGGGGCAGAGGGGAGTCACTGGAGTTTACTGGACTGTAGCATGGCGCAGTCAGATCTGTACCTAAGAAAATCGGGCACGTGTGTGCAAGGTGAACCACAGACTTGGAGCTGAAAGGGACTTCAGGAGCCAATGAATCCAGCCCCTTTGTTGAAGATCTGAGAGACGGAGAGTGGCCGGGATGAGACTGCCAGTATCTGAGGTAGAACAGACACCAAGCCCAGGGCTTTCCTGACTCTAGAGCTGGTGCTTTTTTCCACAAGTGGAAAGAAACTTTAGGTGGGGAGAATACTTGAGAAAACGAAGATGGCGGCTGTATGAGTAGAGAAGGGTCCCTGGCAAGTGATGGAGATAGAAAGCGCAAGATCTGGCAAAGGGTTATTCTAGCTCTGGAGCATCGAAGAGGGAGGATAGAGGAAGATACCTAAGAGACTAGAAGAATGATGGTGCCTTCAACAGAAATACAGATGTGTTGGGGATGGCAGGTTTGTAGAGTTAGAGATGTCTCCAAGACATCCAACTGGAAATGTTCAAGACAGCCAGTGCTTATAGGTCTGGGGCTCAGAAGAAAGCTCATGAAGCCCAGGGGATCTGCGGGGTCACCCGGACAGAAAAGGTGTGGAGACAGAAAGGGATGAGAGCCCCCAGGACGGAGCCTTTGGCGATGCCCACGACTAGGGAGCAAGGTACGGAGGATGAGCTGGCAAATGAGATTGAGAAGGCACATTCAGAAAGGCGGAAAGAAGACCAGGAGAAAACCGTGTCGGAAATCAGGAGGAGAGGGCCCGGGGTCAGAGGCAGCGTGGACCAAGGGGGCTCTGCAGGGAAAAAGAGACCACTAGGCTTGGCCACTATTTGTTTTGGTTGAGCAATGAGGCAAAGAGCCAAACGACAAGAAGACAACATCAAAAATCAGGAAAGCTGAGATCAAAGGAACAAGGTTAATGCTATATTATTAAATTTTAAAACAAATTAAACTATAATAAACAAAAGAAACCTCCATTTCCAGGCCCAACTCGCAGAGTGAGTGATTGTGCATCAATCTAGAGGGCCGAAGCACGGGCAGCTCAGAGTGCCAGGCCTGAAGTCGGGAGGATTCCATTTTGCCTAGACAAAAATTTGGCCTCAGATACTATCTATGTGACCCTGGGCAAGTCACTTAACCCTGTTTGCCTCAGTTTCCTCAGCTATAAAACGAGGGGCAGAAGGAAATGGCAAACCATTCCAGGATCTTTGCCAAGAAAACCCCAAATGGGGTCCCAAAGAGTCAGACACAACCGAATAACAAGAAGAATGCGATGGGAGTTCTTCACTGGGAAGTCACTGATAGAATCAAAGAAAAGAGTATCAATAAAAAAATTAACCTAGTGTTCCCCACCTCACCAAGCCCTGAATATTACTACTGGAATACTCATAGTTATGCATACATAGCCCATGTGAAAAAGCAGTCTGTGGTATTGAATATGTGAAGATATGAATTTACTACGGCTTTACCTGACTGGACCTAACAGGCCTCCTACCATCACTTCTCAACTTTTGAGCTCGTTAAAAATGCGTTAAAGCTAAATCAGCTCAGTCCCATGACTTCAAATTGTTTTATTACCATCAACATGGAAAAAATAGAGGATGTCCTTGTATTGGGAGGCTGCCGAGCGCGACGGCTCCACACCAAGGCCTGGCAGCAATCAGCCGGGCGCTTGGCAATGTTCAGGTATGGCTTTCTATCAGGACCTCTTTCAGAGGTTCCCCCTCAGGAGAGCGAGCCCGATTGACGGACGCTTCCATTCCCTAGCGAGGGGCCGAGAACAAACGTACAGTCTCACGAGCTCCCTGAAAACTCGGAGCCGGCGGGGCTTAACCCGGAGCGCTTCCTTCCCGCCAGCCGGGTTTGAGGGATTGTCCGGAATAGCGTTGCCATTCTTTCTAGGAGATCCATCCTTGAAGGAGGATGCCCACATGGTGCCGGGCCGCCTGCAGAGTGCGCGGGTAAGCAGGCAGTGGCTGCGAGGTGAAATACCAGACAGCAGGTCCTAAGAAGCCACGCCCGAATGCTCTACAAACCTGGGCGTGGCTCCGGCGCCGCTCCTACTATCTGAGGTTTGTCTCCATCTGACTAAAATGGAGTCCCAGAGGCGCTGGGAGCCACAATCTCACGGCCGGCGGACTCCACCCACAACCCCTCCGCCGCTTACTGGGTCTGTAGGATTTTTTTGGTAACAAAACATTTTGTAACCAAACCTCCTGGTGATGGGGCTCTCCGAACTCAAAGGCACACGCGCGACACACACACACACACACACACACACACACACACACACACACAGCGGTCACCAACACCTGGAGGCGCTTTCTTCTCAAATCCAAGTCATTGATGTGGTCAGTTGAGCAGAACACCACAAACCCCAAAATTAGAATACAAGCTGACAAGGAGATTTGAAGGATTTGACGGCAGATCGATGCTACGCTAATGGTCATGAACCCTCCCACAAGTAGACTCGCTGGGCCATCCCATAACCATTGGTTTAATTTGGGGTTTGGGTTTTATAAGATAAATATAAAAATAAATAAATAACTTATAAAAATAAATAACTTGTCAGCTCCGGGAGAGGGGAGGGAGAGAACATGAATCATGTAACCATGGAGAAATACTCTAAATAATTTTTTAATTAATAATATGGAAATATGTTTTGAGTGATAATACAAGTATAACCCAGTGGGATTGCTTGTCAACTCCAAGAGGAGGGAGGAAAAGAAGAGAAGGAGACAACATGAATCATGTAACTTTGGAAAACCTATGTGTTAATTTGTGATTAAAATAAAATAAAGAAAATAAATAAATAAATAAATGGCTGTGAGGCCGGAAGCAGGATATTGCTGGAAGAGCAAGGAAAACTGCACTGCCTTGCACTAATCAGCTGAGCAGGACGAGAGAATCCCTCTGATAAACTTCGAAGTGCTTCACCCATCCAAAGACCTTGGGGTAGAGGAAAGCAACATTTCCTGACTAAGTATTCTTGAGACGCTGGAACAGATTGTGAAGAACTATGTATCATCTCCTGCTTCTGTCCCTAGCTGCACGCCTTTGAGCAAGTCACTCTCCCTCTGAGCCTAGTCTATGAAACTGGGGAATTGGGCTGGGGGATATCCGAGGTCCCCTGCCAGCTCAAAAATTCTAAGGCTCTCTGATTGGGGAATCTCTTTTCCAAAATGACGCTCTGACTCAGAATTTAAAGATGGCGGTGGGAGCCAGCAAATGGGACCTCAGAGATGCCACCGACTTATAAACCAAAGCTGCCACCGAAGTCTGGGCAGAGAAGCTGTCCCCTCCGACGTCCGAGTTGCTCTTTGCTATCCCCTCCAAATCTCACTGCATATCAGAGACTGCACACCGCCGGCTAACCGAGAGTGATGGGCGCTGTAAAATACTAAGAGGTAGCTCTGTTTCTAAATGTTAGTGATTGAGGAGGTCAAAGCCACACAAAAATGGGGAAGACCATATGGCTTTCTCCTCTTCCTGCCTCATAATACATACTCTTGCCAATAGGCAAATACACAGGCAAGTACTGTCAAGCCTCTTTGTAGTCACGGTAATCATGGTTAGGTTTCACGGCGTCCCTTCTTCAAGTGTTTCTTAGAATCTATTTTTAAATTAAGATTAATTTTATTTTCAGATTTTGTTGCTAATTCCACAACACATCTTGAGAAAGGTGTTATAAAACCAAGATTAAAAATACTTCCTCTGACAGGTAGCCCAATACAATAACGGTGGAGTTCTAAATGGGAAAGCAATTTGGAATTTCACTCATGAAAACACCAAATCCCCATGCCCTTTTACTGGATATAACCCTGAAGGAACTCAGAGGGGGAAAATGATCCAATAAATGGGGAAATGTTTGCAGCAGCACTTTTTCTTAGTAAAAAAACTGGAAAGGAGAAAACCATGTTTCAGGAATCTCAACAAATTGGAGTTTATGAATATGACGGAATATGACTGTACCCAAAACAACTATCAACAAGGAGAGGACACAGGCAGACTTTAGCAGAACCAGGGAAATAATAGACACAAAGACAATGACAACAAAATAAGTGGAAAGACCGAGCCTGTGTTATACCAGCCAAACCTGGCTCCAAAGAAGAGTGTGCCTTCCTTCTCTGCAGAGGACATGGCGGCCAACCTTGATTTGAACACTGATTTTCCTCAACTGCTTCCCCACAACTTTTTTTTTAATTTTTTGCTGAAAGGGATAGTTCCCTGAATGGGGGACGGAGGAAGGTCACATACTGAGATGAAGGTGACGTAAAACCAAAGACAGCAAGTTTTTATAAAAGTAATACCAGCTCTAGTCTGTCCCAACGGGAGGATCTGCAGACGAGATCTGAAGGTGCACCAGGACTCTTCTCTGATTTGCTCTAGGGCCCTTCCATTTCTCTGGGCCTATTAAATAAGAAATTTGGGCTAGATTTTTTTTTTTAAACCTTTACCTTCCCTCTTGGAGCCAATTCTAAGTACTGGTTCCAAGGCAACTGACCTTAAGTCAGGCAATTGGGTGGGGGGTCAACAGTCTGAGGCCAATCTGAACTCAAGACCTCCTGTGTCCAGGCTGGGCTCTCTATCCACAGAGCCACCTAATTCCCCCATGAACTAGATAATGTTTCAGATCATTTCAACAGTAACAGGATTCTATATTATTTTAATACGCAGATAAATAAATTTGCCTTTAAAATTGAACTTTTAAAGAAATTAGGATTTACATATTCTTAAGTATCAAACTACTGAGAATTTCTGATTGTTTTAAATCTGGACTAATAAAGAAGTATATAGGATCAGTTTTCAATTCCTCCTCCTCCTCTTCCTGCTAGGAATAGGGAAGATTAAATCTGATATAAGCTTTTCTGATTTTAAGAGGAGAAGCCTAAAGGAAAGGAAGGATTCAGCAACGTGGAGGCAGTTTTTTCCAGATGCGAGGTAACAATACTCTTAAGTGTAAAGGTTATTGCTTTCTACAATAATTAAAACATCACACAAGTTGCTCCTTATACACAAAGCTGGAGTCGCCTTACAAAATCAGAACTGGAGCCAGAAAAGGCCTGAGAAATCTTCAAATTCAACCATCTCATTTTATAGAGAAGAAACCTGAGAGACCCAAGTGACAGGTCAAACCTGGGTCTTCTAACTCTCGATTCAACATTTTTTTCACCAACAAGGCAGATTTATCACTTCAAACTTTCTACTTGAGGCCTCAGGATTGTCAGACATAACAAAGATGGACACAAGTTTTCATTATCCTTATATAATTGAACCTATAAGGAATTACAGGATGAACTATAGTCAAGAGTGGGTTAAAAAAACAGGTTGACCATTGAACCAGACATGGTACACAGCATACAATCCTACAACTAGTAGTGTGGTGTTTGATAAACCCAAAGACTTCATTTACTGGGGAAAGGATTCATATCTGACAAAAACTGCAGGAAAATTGGACAGCAGACTGGTAGAAATTAGGTTTAGACTAGCATCTCCAACCATACACCAAAATA
This sequence comes from Monodelphis domestica, assembly GCF_027887165.1. Classification (NCBI taxonomy): domain Eukaryota; kingdom Metazoa; phylum Chordata; class Mammalia; order Didelphimorphia; family Didelphidae; genus Monodelphis; species Monodelphis domestica. Next base: position 186,104,996 of record NC_077234.1, on the reverse strand, counting down.
AGCTCCAAATTGTCTTTGATATTAAAAAAAAAAAAAGCACACACCATAAACAAATTAGAGCAAAGAAGAAATTATCTTTCAGATCTAGAGGAAGAATTAACAAATAAGTGAAAGGGAAGATCATAAAAATAGATAATTCAGGTTATATATAATTGAGAGATTTCTGCACAAACAAATCTAATGCAGTAAAAACTAGAAGGTAAACTTATAACTGGAAAATATCTTTCCATTGAGTTTCTCTGATAAAGGTCTCACTTCCAACAAATACAACAAACTGATTCCAATATTTACATTTAAGAGCCATTTCTCAATATATTCATGGTCAAAGGAAAAGAGGCAACTTTCAAAGGAAGTTATCAACAACCATATAAAAATACTCTAAATTACTATATAGAGAAATATAAATCAAAGCAAATTATAGATTCTATCTCATACCTGACAAAATGACAAAAGAGGAATATAACAAATGTCAGAGGAAAACAAGTATGCTAGTACACTGGTGGTAGAGTTGTGAATCAATCTAGCTATTCTCAAAAGCACTTTGGGCTAAAAGTCAGAAAGTTACCAAATTGTACATATCCTTCGACCCATGTCTATACCCAAAAAAAATTCAAAGGGGGGGGGGGGGGTTCTACATGTAAAAAAATATTTTTGTAGGAATCCAAAACTAGAAACTAAGAATTTGTCCTTCTATTGGATGACTAAAAAAATTGTAGTATAAGAATATAATGGAATATTTTTGTGCCATAAGATAAAATGAAATAGGCATTTTTAGAGAAAGCTGGGAAGATCCTGATAAATTAACGCAAAACAAGGTGAGCAGAACTAGAAGAACAATTCGTGATAACAGTATCATAGAGGAAAACAACTCTGAAAAAGCCTTTTAACTGCTAAATCATGAGTCTAAGAGGAATGAAGATGAAACATGACACTCATCTCTTGACTTAAATGCAAAAAGAGATACACATTTTCAGACAGAGCTAATGTGGGAGTCCGTTTAGCTGGAATATATAAATACAAATCGAGGGTAGCACAGTGGACAGAGTCCTGGACTTGGAGTAAGGAAGATCTGAATTCAAATCTAGTCTTGGTCACTTACTAGCTATGTGACCCTATGCCAGTGACTTAGCCTGTCTGACTTGGTTTCCTTGACTGTAAAATAGGGATAATAAAAGCACCTATTCCCCAGGATTATCACTAAGATTGAGATCATATTTATAAATTACTTAGTACAGGGCGTGGTACATCATAAACATTACATAAATACTAAATTATTATTATTAATTTAATGGAAGAGAAGGTTATTGGATGGGAAATTGATTTCCTATCAATTGAATTCAAAAACATTTGTTGCTTGAAAAATAATTAAGTGAATTAAATAATAAAATGAAGGAGTTTGCATTTTTTTTAATTGTCAGCAAGGGATTAATATTTCTTTTTGTTTGTTTTTTGTTGGGTTTTTTTAAACCCTTACCTTCCGTCTTGGAGTTAATACTGTGTATTGGTTCCAAGGCAGAAGAGTGGTAAGGGCTAGGCAATGGGGGTTAAGACTCTTGCCTAGGGTCACACAACTGGGACGTGTCTGAAGCCAGTTTTGAACCCAGGACCTCCCATCTCTGAGCCTGCCCCTGGATTAATATTTCATTTCTAATTTCTTTGGAATTTTTTCCATATCAACTTCTATCTATTTTGCTTTGCTTAAATTCTTACTAAAATGAATCTGCATTCTACCTAAACACAGTAACCATGTTAAGTAAGAAAGGACGAGCCAGGACAAAAAGAAGACAACTTTCCATTCAACAAACACTCATTAAGAATCTACTGTGTAAGGGGGGCACTGGGGGGCTTAGTGAATTGAGAGCCAGGCCTAGAGACGGGAGGTCCTGGGTTCAAATGCGGCCTCAGACACTTCCCAGCTGGGTGACCCTGGGCAAGTCACTTGACCCCCCTTGCCTAGCCCTTACCACTCTTCTGCCTTGGAGCCAATACACAGTATTGACTCCAAGACGGAAGGTCAGGGTTTAAAATTAAAAAGAATCTACTGTGTATGGAAAATCTTTTTTTAAAAAATAAAATTAGAATTATATTTAAAATACATATATAGCCCAGTGGAACTGCTTGTCAGCTCCGGGAATGGGGAGGAAAAGGGGGAAGGAAAGACCATGAATCATGTAACCATGAAAAAATATTTTTTAAAAAAATAAACTATAAAGACTCTACTGTACCATGTGCCACACGAGGCAGGCGTTGAAGAGATGAAGGTGAAAGAAAGCATCACACTTTCCTTGCTCCTCTCAAGAACGTTACACTCTATTTCGGGAATAGAAAGAAGGAGAATTCTTTGGTCAGGGTGCACCCATGGGTGCAGCTGGCTCTTCCTTTTAAGTGGTGGAAATCTGAGAAGAAAGCAAAGCAGGCTAAAATCGAGCAAACACGTTAGCCAAATCGCTTTTTGGACCAAGATGGCCGCTACCGCGCAGGAATACCGATACACGTGGCAGGGAGGGAGTCGAAAGGCTCCCTGGCTCCGAGGTCCGGGACGAGGAGCCCGGAGGGCCTTCGGGCTCCGCTGGAAGGAGCGATTTTGCCCCGTCCTACAGGCAAGTCCTCACCAGAGATGGGGTGGGCACGAGTCCTGTGGGGAGGCCAAGCCAAGAGTCCTGCGAGAGGAGGAAGGAAGCCAAGGGGAGCGCGGGAGCCTTCCTGGAGAAAGCGACACCTGAGCTGAGCCTGGCTGAAAGGAAGGATTCACCAGGCTGACGAGCGAAAGACAGACAGAGGTCAGGAGCAGATCAGGAAGCAGCTGGGCTTCGGATTCAATGAACATAAAACAGGCGGAGGAGGCCGCATGAAATGAGACCATCAAGGTAAAATAGAGGCCAGACCTCCGGGAGGGCTCCGAATGCCAAAGACAGTGCGATCCAGGAAGGCAAAGGAGTGACTTGAGGAACACGTGTCAGGAAGATCATTTTGCATTAAATGTAGGTTGTGCCTAATGAGTCATGAGTGGATTACAGAAGAAAATCCCAGTTTTGCAAAACAGGTCAAGGTAACTAACCAAAAAAGTGCCTCCGTTGACCATCAGAACACGCGAAAAAAGACAGGAAGGCGCCTGAAGACGCCTCCATTTTTTCTGAAAGAATCTGATCACCTAGAAAGAGGGGGAAGAACCTGCCCCAACAGCTAAGGAAAGGAAAGCCACAGAGCCACCCCAAGGGGAAGGTGGCGGCAAGGTCCGCTCGACAACGTCCCAGCGGGCCCAACGTTCAGGAACTGACCCGTCGCGCTCTTCCGATCTGTCTTTCGCTCGTCGTGTTTTCCGTGTTCTTCCTCACCGATGTGTCTCTGCTGCTCGGGTGACGATGGCACTTACAGCCCAGGACCCGTCAGCGGCTCCCTTCGTTAGCCACCTCCGGATCCGACGGACGCTCGGACGCTCCTGGGACCACAGCCGAGCGTCTCTTGTGCCCAGACCAGGAGCTTTGCCTACAAGGTCACCTCATTCTTCTCTGCAGTGTACGCAAGCCAGAAGCTCACTGTAGAAAGGCGTTGAAAAGCTAGAAAACCTTTCCCTCTATTTCCCCACACGCCTCCCCATGGCACGATGGACCGAGCGGTCTAATGATGGCCAGAAATTGAGCAGAGGGCACAAACGTCCCACCCCCAGGAGGAGCCTCCTACTGCAGCGATCGCCTCTGTTCACAAAGAACTCCTCGGCCCGACCACTTTGTGCGGCCGGTTTGTCTTACAAGAAGAGCCGCCGACACCAACAGGTGAACAAGCCCAGCGAGGACTTGTCCAGGAGGCTAACGGAGCCTCTGAAGTTCACAGAAAGGATCTCTGCCCCTCTCAAGAACTGCTGATCATTAGTATGTCGTAAGGACACAACTTGCGGACACCATTCCCGGCCACCTCCTCTGAGAAAGACCCTCCACATCCCCAGCCTTGAACCAGACCAAAGCCCGGCTGCCACAAGTGCGTGGGAAAGCGGGGCCCCTCCCACAGCCCCCGTACACGGGAGCCCTCGCCGCCGGCCTCCCGTCAGACACTGATCTCCAGGAATCCGCCGCTCCCCAGCTCCCGCTCCCCTCCTCCCCGCCAGGATTCCTGCTCTTGGGCTACTAGGTCGGAAGCCTCCTCCATTCACCGGCGGCTGCCTCTTGCTTTCGGCTGCCGTCGTCCTCCTCATCATGCCGTGCCCAGAAGCCCGGCACAGGAAACCTCACCGCTGAAGCCACCCGCACCGCATGCGTAGCCTCTCTAATTGCAGGGCGGAGGCAGAGCAAAAGCTCCCGCAGACTTTATTTAGAGAAGGCCCCAACTCCCAGGCTCTGCTCTTCCTGTGCCACCAGCTTCTGGGCTTGGTGTCGGCTCCAGCAACATTTTTGTCCCGCCCCTGAGCGGGTGCCCTTTGGCCTTCCTCACCCCTTCAGCTTCCTTTTGTAGATCATCTTCCTCCATTCACTGTAAGCCCCTCGAGGGGAGGGATTGCTCCTCTGTTCTTGTTTGTGCCCCCAGCAGCTCGCCCTGTGCCTAGGCAGTGCCCGGCAAATGTCTCTTGGGACAGTTTCCTGGTTTTCTGTCCGGCTCCTCCCGCCCATGCAATGGAGGTAACTGCCAAGGTCTTCTCCCGTCTCATTCTCTGAATTCTTCAGCTCTCCAGGAGTGGATTCAGTGCCAACTGCCTAACGGGCCTCGTGACCTGGGGGTCCTCTAGGTATGGGGCCCGCGGCCTTTTCTGAACTCCCACCCTGTTTCTACGGAGGGCCCCCGCATCCCTCCAGGTTCCATCCTCCGTCACCCTGGCTTGTCTAGCCTATGGAGAGCTCTCCATCCAAGCCGCCGCACCTCCATCCACTACTGTAATGATCTCGCTGTATCCAGCCTCTTCCCCTTCCAAGCTCACCCTCCGCACACGGGGGGGACTCAGAAATCTTGCACGGCTTCCTGGACGCCGTATGAGCTCCTCAGACTGGCCCTTGAAGCCTTCGGCGCTCTAGCCCCTCCACCCATCCGGACTTACTTCCTAGTGCTCTTCTTTACACATTCTAGGTCCTAGCTAAACTGCAGGATTAGTGATCGCTCGAATTCAGCCATCCCGTAGCCAGTCGGCAGGGCTCCAGCCCACAGCTCCATCCGTGTGTCCCGGAAGTCCGTGGCTTCTTCTGACGAGGATGCCTTTCCTCGTTGGTGCTCTCTTCCTTGGGAAGTTTACTCTGTCTATATGCACGGATCCTCCTTCCTCCAAGTAGAACACAAGCCCCTTAGGGGCAGAGACTACATCCATTGTTATCTTTGTCTTCAGCACACAAATTAAAAAGATTTAGGCTTATCATTCATCTTAATGATTCTCAAGTGTCTTTTAGTCACTTGAACTATCTATATGGGGCAAGGGGGGGGTGAGTACCCAAAATACTAAATGTAATATTCCAGAGGTAATCTGACCATCGGATGTCCAGAGTATAAACTATTTTCAGTTAAGAAATCCAAGATAAAGTGGCAGATGACTCAGTAGTGTTTCCAAATAAAATCAAAATTTTAATTAAACTGATGAGCAGCAAAAATATAATTTAGAAGCTCTAAAAACTCAAGCTACTAAAAATGATCTATCGAGGCCTTTATGACTGTTAATGAAAAAAATAGTCCTTTAAAAACAAAAGTATCAAAATTATGTTTGCCACCTATAATAAATGATTTTATTCAACTAAGAAAACTAAAAGTCACCTCATCAGGATCTCCTATATAAAAGTCAATCAAAAAATATTTATACATCCATGTTCCCAAGCAAATTTGGGATCACAAGAGTTTCAAGAATTAGTAACATTTTAAGAGTTATTACCAAAATTAAGTCTTCTTTGGGTTGAAAGAGACGTTATGGGTCATTTCACAACAACCTCCCAACCGATGATGGAATGTCTTCTAACAAATAAATGTCCAGCTTCTGCTTGACCACTTTCAGTAATGGAGAACTCATTACTACTTTGCAAGGAAATCTATTGTTTGGCTAGCTCTAAAATTTAGAAAAGTCTTCCTTATACTGAATCAAAATCCAGTTCCCAATTCAGCCCTTTGAAGAAAAAGCAAATAATCCTCCATTATATGTCATTAACGACTTCATAAGCAGTTGGGGGGGGGACATCATTTCAAACAAGTTTTAAGGTATTAAATGACAACAAAATACAAATGAAAATAAATTCCAAAAGTGAATGGTAAATTTAGGGAAGGTGGTGCTTATACCGCATGTTTTCAGTAACCACTAATTCTCAGATTTTTAATGTTTTGAGAAACCTTCAAGTTTCAAATTTCACTGGGCGGCTTCAAACACATTCGAATTTCATTCCGAATCAGTTTGTGATGAAGTCAAATATTATATGCAAAGTGCTATATAAATGTTAGCCATTATTATTACCACCAAAACAAATAAACTTCATGAATCAGTAAAGTTGACTGAGTAGAAAGATTTCTTCAATATTTAAACCTGGAAGGCCTCAAGTTACTCTGCTTTTAATCTTATGTTTAAAGGCACTTAGGAGAAGAAATATTTGAAAAGGAATTACTGTCCAAGTATTTATTCATGAATTCATTTCAGGAAAAGAATAAAAGGGGATATCAAGGTGACTACTTATTTCTTCAGCAACACCCCCTTATTACGCAGGCCAGGAGGAGGATGCTCGATCCACTGTGTCTGTATACAGAGACATGTTTTATAAAGCACGATGATCAGATCTTGTCCTGCCCCCATGGGGGTCATATCGTAATCCAAAACTTGAGCTTGACTGTGCTGCGATGCAACTCTCAAACAATGCCTTACATGCCATTGGAGGCTTCTGAGTCACACAGGATATCAAACTGTCCTCACAGGAACAGCTTTCACAATTTGGGGGCAGGAACAGAGAACCCAGAAGGGCAGCACCTGACGCTGGCCGCGGCCGTTGCCTAACTTCCTTACCTCCTAGCCAGAAGCACCACAGGCCCGCAGGAGGGAGCCGAGGGAAGGGAGGAGAGGAGCTGTTTTGGTGCCCGATCGCTCCCTTTTCCCCCTGGCTGGGCACAATCACGAATGCCACGAAGCGTGCAGGGAGCGCGTCCTTGCTCCTTTGCATTCACCCTTTCAAAAGTTCAAGAACGCACTCCTCCTGACCCGCTGGGATCCATTAGTACCAGGGAGGAAATAGCTGCCTGGGCGCTAAAAGGCCAGCAGATTCTTATCGGCTTCCAACTGCAGTCACCATAGCATTTCTCCATCTGCCCTGGGCACAATGAGGCTTTTACTTTTTTTTTAAACCTTTCCCTTCCGAACCCAGGAGCTCCCGTCTCCAGACCTGGCTCTCTGGCCACTGAGCCGCCCAGTCTCCCTGGAGGCTTTTCCTTTGGACACCTCCTTGGCACCTCGACGTCTTCCCTCATGGCAAATGCCCATGGGGCTTTCTGAACGGTTAAACGGCTAACTCTAACTCTTAGCATCTAAAAGAAACTGTTTTAGAAGTCACTTCAGTCCTCAAGGGGTCCGCTATGTCTGACGTCACAGGAAACGGCACAAATGAAATGGACAAGTCAGAGAGGTAAGTTTCTCCAGAAGTGTCGTCTAATGATTTCTACAATGCTCCCGAGCAAAGTCCATTCTAGGGACTGACAGCATCTGCCGAGGAGTGTGGGCTGAGTTCAGATGCTGCCTTGGATGCCACCTACCCTTGCCTGCCTCAGGATCCTCTTCAGTAAAGTGAGGGGCTGGGCCTGGATGGCCGCTGAGGTCCCTTCCGGCTCTACATCTCCCTCTAGGATCTGCTAAATGCAGGTGCTTCAGGTTCTGCCCTCGGGCTCCCCTCTCAGTGCCTCTACACTTCTTTCCCTTGGAGATCTCGGGCCATCTCACTTCTACACCTCGGATGCCCAAATCTGTCTTTAATATCATCTCCCACTCTCCTGAGCTCTAGACCTCCCCCCTCCTTTTTTAAATTTTAAATGTTTGTTACATGAAGATTTCCAGGCAGCTCCTCCCCTCCCCACGACTGGAAAACGTCATTTGACAAAAAGATACAAGTCTAAGTAAAACTGCACCACGTTCATCTCTACTCATCAGTTCTTTCTCTGGAGGTGGACAAACACAAGGCATTCTTCAAACGCTATTTCTGTGGTCATATATTATGTTCTCTCGATTCGTGCAGGTCTTTCCCTGTTTGGTTCTGTCTTTTCATTAGCCCGGACGTCATTCCCAATAGCCTGCTGGGCATCTTTACCTGGCTGTCCCATGAGCATCTCCGAGTCATCATTCTGAGAACTGAGCTTGTCATCCTCCTCCTCCCAAATCCTGTTCTTACCTCCTTCCCCATTCCCATTATTCTATTTATGGAGAATTAACTCTTCCTTGTCTCTGGAGCTGGAATACTACATTGAAGCCCTTCCAATCCACACTACTGCCTGCCTCGTTCCCTTCCCATTCACACTCCCAGGACCTTTCGTTCTCCTCACCTATTCGAAATGGCCTCTTTCTAGACCCTCCCGCCCCCAAAAGCTCTCCCCTCCACTCCTCCATCCCACCCATGGCAGCCAGATGAAGCACTGCTTGGGTGCCGCTCCCAGAGACCCACTGAAAAAAACTAAATTCCTTAGGGTGGCAGTCGAGCAACCCAGGATGCTGGCCTCAACTCCTCCTTCCCAACCTTCTCTCTGTTTGCTCTTCTCCAGACCCAGCTATGCTCTGCCTCTGCCTGCCATGACTTTCTGTGCACTATCCCCTACCCCTGAAATGTCCTTCCCCATCCACATCCATCTCCCGCAAGGCTGCCTCAAATGTCACCCACTAAAAAGTCCCTAAAGCCCACAAACTGAGTACCATCTCTCCCTCACATTAAGCCTTCTCTAAAAAAAAATTTACCGATATTTTTTATTTTCAAATCATCTAAATTTCCCCCTATAAACACTTTTCTTTCCCATCCCCAACTCCCTTCTATCAAACCATCCCTTATAACAAAGAAATTCCCCTTAAATCTTGATGGTATTTCTTACTTCTAAAAGTTACAGCTGTAGAAAGTAAAATGTGATCAGTGCGTACCTAGCACTGCCTCATCCCACTTCATTTCAAAATAACGTCACAAATACTTAAACCAACCTCACAAAATATGTCTATAATGTCATTTAACTGAATGCTAAAAAACTCAGATCAAATAGTCAGCAATCATCCAAGCTTATGTTGATGCCTCAGCAGTGTTAACTTCTCTAGGCCTCCTGCAACATCATTTGGCTTGATGTGTTTCCATGGTGATAAAAATGATATTTAGCAGGGGGCAACTGGGTGGCTCAGTGGATTGAAAGCCAGACCTAAAGATGGGAGGTCCTGGGTTCAAATCTGGCCTCAGCTATTTCCTAGTTATGTGACCCTGGGCAAGTCACTTGACCCCCCTTGCCTAGCCCTTACCACTATTCTGCCTTGGAACCAATACCCAGTATTGATTCTAAGATGGAAGGTCAGGGTTTAAAAAAAATAAAAATGATACTAAGCAATAATTGTTAGTATATATCATCTCCCCTATCAGAATGTAGACTTCTCGAGATCACTACTACATCAAATTTATCTCTCTATCCCTTGCAGTGCTCTCTCTCTAGTGCCTTACCCATAACAGGTGAATAAGATGCTCCGTCTTTATTACATCAATACACCAGTAAAAACTTCCTCTAGCACAATTATTTTTTTCTTAAACTTCTAAAACATTTGACGGTGGTGAAATGGATCTAAGCAAGAGGGAGAAGAACATGGCAATTCTAGAACATGATCCTAAATTAATAAACAACTACTCATTATTCTGCTGTGGTACTAAATGAACTAAATTACACTGTTATCTATAGCCTGAGAAAAACTATTTTTTATTGCTAGGACACTGAAGATAGTTTTTTACACCTATCTGGAATATATAAATTATACCCCAAAAAAAGTGTTTTCCTTCCACGGAGGCAGCTTTAAAAATAAAGATGGGTGAAGAGGGCTAGGGTTATCACTTAAACTAAAATATTCACCTTCTCAACTGAATTAGATAGGTTAGAATTTCTTCATGGGAATTTCTACTTTGTTCACAGGAATCACAGGATTTAGAGCTAAAAGCCACTTAAGAGATCATTTTCTAAGTGAGAGACGTCGAGGCCCAAAAACATAAAAATGGCCCAAGGACACACAGGTAAGCGACGGACGGCGTTCCGACTGCATCCAGGACTTTCCGATGCACAATCGAGCCTCAGACATGAGAGAGCTGGGCCCTGCCAAAACTGACGCACCACCTGTGGACCTGAGATAGCAACTGGATATGGAGAAGCTTTAACATTCTGCGGTTAAATTCAATTTAAAAATGGAGATGATGAATTCTAGAAAGCGGACAAGCGATAACGAGGCAGGGAGCTTTCAGACAAAGATGGCTTTGCCCGAGAGCCTTCCACCAGCCAAAATTCCCGATGACTTACAACGTGAAGTTGTTGGTTTAGTTGGTTTACAACTGGCATCCTTAAAGGACTATATCAGGAGTAAGAAGAGTGTCTCCTCCAAGAGTAATAAATCAGCTAATACATATCTTAATCGTGTCGATCTCTTTTGTATCCGGTACATGTCTCATCCCAGCTCGCGCCTAAGTTTCTCAAGGCCGGGGAGATGGGTATCTTTCAACATCCCACAATGCTCAAGCATCATTCTGTGCATACGGGAGATAATCAAATTTTCCTTATTAAAGTACTTTTAATACATCAAAATGCTGGGGAGAATGAACAACTCTGCAAAAGACTATCACTATTTTCCATATTTTTTATTCTTGTTAAGTTGAAGAGAAAACTTATCCAACAATACTTCTAAAAATTCAGAGGCATGTATCCATATTTTATAACTATACACACACACACACACACACATTTGTGTATGTATGCTTTAAAAAAAAAAACCTTACCTTCCATATTAGGATCAAGACTGTGTACTGGATCCAAGGCAGAGGAGCAGTAAGGGTTAGGCAATAGTGTTTATTGACTTTCCCAGGGTCACACAGCTAGGAAGTACCTGAAGTCACATTTGAATCAGGACCTCCAGGCTCTAGGCCTGGCCCTAATTCACCTAATTACCCCATATATATGGGTTTTTTTTTTTCAAATGTGTTCCACATGAATCATGTAACCATAGAAAAAATTTAATTTTATTTTTCAAAACTGTGTTCTAATTGTACAAAGTCTTTGCTGGATATCAAGTATAATGCCATGGACTAAATCACTATTTAATAAAAATACTTATGATGATGGCCTCAAGTGGTCAATGAAATAGACATTTTTAGGGATGAAAATATGCTTTCTTTTGCATGGTACAGGGCAGGGGCAGGGTACCTGTTCTGGAATCAGAGGATATTAGTTGGCATGCTGCCTCTGATGTATACTATCTGTGTGACCTTGATCAAATCACCTAAGGTCTGTGGGCCTCAGTTCCTTCATCTATAAAATGGGAGAGCTGAGTTAGAATACCATCGAGATCCCTTCCCACTCTAGCTCTATGGCCCTATGATTTTTGATCCCAAGTAGCAGGAGGATAGAAAAACAAAGAACAAAAAGATGATAAACAGGGAATCTAGATAAACATCTGGCATCTTTCCTTCCATGAACATAAAATTCAATCGATGAAATGCCTTTTATTTGGTGGGGCTGATTAGGTGGAGAGAAGAGAACAGAAATAGAGCCTGGCTCATTAATCAAGGAAACTCCTGATGAGGAACCTCCCTTGACCAATGCAGGTTGGAATATTCCTGGAAACTAAGTCATAAAGAGGTACTTGAAACCCTAAAAGGTGGCATGGCTTACCCAGGGCCACCCAGTGTGTCCATGTCAGTGGCTGGACTCAAACCCACATATTCATGGCTCCAAGGCCTGTTCTCTATCAGATTTGCCCCTCAGCAGGGAAAAATAAGGTAACAAAAACAAGAATATAACACTCTGTACTATAGAAAAGTGAGGCATCCTGGTGAGTGGCTTTTGAAGTTGAGAGTCAGTAAAACTTGGCTTTACAATTCCAAATTCAGTACCTATTAGTTGGGTGACCTTGTTAATCTCTCTGAGATTGTTTACATATTTGCAAAATAGGGATTATATCAGTAATGCCTCAAAGGATTTCAATGAAGTGATCTTGAAAATGCTATCTGACTAGCATAATTATTATTGATTGAAACATTTAGTTTACTAGATTCTATAGCAAATTCATTAAACACAGACTTTTCCAAAAATTTTCAATAATTTTTACACTTGATATAAAGCCAAGTTGTCCGTCATCAAAGTTACCTGTCTCTTGCCACACAGAAAGAATCCCAATTAAAAGATTTAATATGACCTGAAAATCTTAAGTCATAAAGTCAAAATAATGATATTTAAACACCAGTTATCATTAAGGGTATATTATAGCAATAAGCGCAAATGCAGAAACACGCCTCACAATACTCTGTGAGCGTTATCAAGATCCCCATGACCATATTTTACGTAACCATGTTTTCCACATATTTTAAAAGTCTTAAAAACATAAGCTAATGTAACTTACCTAAAGTAAGTTGGCCAGACCATATAAAATTCCCCATTTTTTACTTAAGACTAAAAAGCTAGGCAATAACAAAACATTTATGTTTAACAATAGGCAAATATACTTACATCTTTTGCCATGTTACCAGATCCTTGAAATCAATTCTTTAGATGTTCACTCTCCAGAGAAGAAACAATAATCTTCTAGTAAATAAAAGGGCAAAAGAAGACATAAGTTTAGAGAAAGATAAGGGTTGGTAAAATATTGTATCTGAAGTCTAAAATTGATACATTTCTCCCTCCAAAGGCAATGTACTTCCTTCAAAGCAAAATGCACTTTGGGATATGGGATCTCTCCCCTTCCAAACGCATACATGTATTCGATCCTGAATGAATCTACAAAAGCAACTTGGCTACTTCTTTTAAAAATAATTGGGAGGAGTGACATGTAATAGACCAATGTTGGCATCTTACACAAACAAGATCTACACACTCTCCTTCCCCCAAACCACTAACAATATCTTGAGCTCATTCCACTCCAAACTTCTAACATAAACTAAGAAACACCGCCGTCTCCCCAGAGAGCCCGAACATGACTAGGAAGCACATTGGACCCCCTCCTGAAGGGCTATGATGGACACAGAGCATGCATGCCAACTATAGCCCATACATATACATGCAGGATGGACCACCCCATCCTTCCAGTAGGAACACAAAAATGTACACGAGAGCTATGTGATTGCCCCTCCCCCTCCAAAAAAGCAGGGGGGGAGGGGGGACTTTGCCCTACTCTAGTCCCAGTTGCTAGCTCCACTGGCCCAGCCCTGAGCATGCTGATAACTCTGACAGGTGTGTTTCCAAGGGAGCTCTAGGGTTAAAGCAGGAACTGCTCTCAGCTCACAAAGCAAGCCCCAGTCCAGGATCCACTCCACGAGCCCCAGGTCCATCTGGGATCTAGATCTTCCTGACCTGTCACTAGGCCTCAGAGCTGCAGCCCGGGAGGGAGACCTCCCCCCCCCCCCCCCACTCCGAACACCGGAACTCGGCAGAGAGCTCTCCACCCTGCCGGGCTCTTTCAGCACCCAGGCTGGTGGAGGGGCTGCCCCAGGCTCTCACCCGCCCGGGGTGTCCCGCAGGGAGCTGGCCCGCAGCAGGCCTGAGCTACTCCAGGCCGTTGGGGCTCAGGGAGCTGGTGGCGAGTCCCAGGCCCCATGGACAGACACAAGCAGCAGCTGCAGCTGCAGCTCAGCCGCCTGCCCGGCCTCGCCGGCCTGTGCCTCCCCCCACAACCTCCCCTTAGACCCGGGCACCACCCTGGCAACAGGCGCCATCCAGACCCTCCCTGGTCGGACCCGCTCCCCAAAGAAGGGGAAGAGATGCTGATGGGGTGATGGGGAGCTCGAAGGAAGCCTACCGCCCCCAACCAGCCAAGGCTTCCCCCCACCTCTTTACGTCCCATCTCGGAGACCCTTCCCCATCTGCAAAGGCAGAAGAGGGGTGAGCGCCCCAAAGCCTCCGTCCTCGCTGGCCTCCTCTCGTTTTCCCCCTCCCCCTAGAACCCCAGAAATTAAGCCGGGGGTCAGTTCACCTGAAGACGTCTTCCTCCCCTCCGTGCCCTCCCCACCAAGCCAGGCCAGGAGCGCTGAGGAGCCCCGGAGCCCACCACCAACTGCAGCAGCTACAATGAAGAGGAGCAGCAGCGTGGAGTGGGGGGGGGTGGGGGGTATAAGGATGGGAACGGGGGGAAGGCAAGGTTTACCCACTGCACATGTGCAACACACACATACACTCACACACACACAGAGCACCAGGAAAAGAGACCCGAGGAGACACCAAGCCGTGTGCACGGCGCCCACACACAGGCGAGGCGAGGCGGGGGGCAGGGCAGAGGGGGGCCCGCCCAGGGGACCAGACCGGCCGCACGGGTTCCCCATCCCCCGCGGCTGGCCCTGCCGGCCAGCCTCAGCTCCCTGACCGCCCCACCACCACCATCCCAGGCCGATACTAACTCTGCAACTAACCCCCCACACATACTCAAGTCTCCAGCTGACCTGAACCATCCCCCAACTCCATCCTTCCCGGGCTCCAGAAGGAACCCCCCCCATCTTCACGCATGTGGCTCCAAACCCAGCTGCATCCTTGCACCCCCCAACCCCTATGCCAAGCTGCAAGGCACCCCCCTCCAGGGCCCCGCGTGGACGCGCACACGCGCCCCCAGCCCGCGAGGCAGGCTCCGTGCCCCACACCTGGTTTGCCCGGGTCCTGGCGCCCGCACCGCGGGGGGGAAGACGGGTTGGAGGTGGAGGGGGGGAGCTGGAGATGGGGAGCGGGGCAGCTCGCGGCCCCGCCGCTGCAGCCCCCGCGCTCCCAAGAAGGAGGGGAGAGATCACGGGGGAGGGGAGTAGATTCCGGCAGCTCGGGGGCCGGACTCGCTTTCCCCAACCCCCCTCCCCCCCGACTTCGCTCCCACTTCTCCCCACAATATTGGGAGAGTTGGCCGAGGGGGGGATAAAAAAAATTGAAACTTACACTTTGTACTGGGAGCGTCAAGCCGGCGTGACGTGCCGGCAACGCGGTGACGTGCGGCCACGAGCGGCCCCATAGAGACTGGCCCAAAGTGTCAGTTTCACCCCCGCGCGCTCCGCCTCGGGGAGCCGGGCGCGCCTGCGCGACTTTTTCGCGCCTTTGGCTCGCTCCCTCCCTCGCTCCCGCCAGTTCTGCTCCGCCCCCGCGCTGAGGCTCCCGCGGAGGGTTCGGTGTGTGTGCGTGCATTTGTTGGTGTGTCTGGGTCTGCCTGGGAGAGAGCAGAGAGCGCGGGAAGCGCGCGGCGCGAAAACGTCAAAGTGGGAAAATTAAGGCCGCCCGGATACCGCACCCGGGAATGTGCTTTGGAGCAAAGAAAAAAAAAACACCGGGAGAGTTCAGGCTCAGCGGGGCGCACCGATGGACTACCGCACCACCTGCGAGCCCCGCGTCCTGCTCCCACGCCTCTGCCCCCACGGCCTGCTTGCGAGCCACCTCCATTACAAACAATTCCATGCATCCCCTAATGCCCGCCTTTAGTGGCCGCAATGAGGTCATCCGGAAAGGAAGCGCAAGGAGAGCTGCAGGCCGTGCCACTGTATCTGCCGGCCGCTTAGAGCTCACTGGCTACCAGGGCGAGCCCGCCCAGTTGTACCCTCATCTCTCCGTGCCACCGGATTGAGTCACAGCCATGTGCTCACCTCTCAAAAAGGAATAGGGAGAGGATTGGCTCGTGGGGGAGGGGTGAGCCGAGAAATCGGGTTGGATTGCAGAGTCCAGTTCCAGATGGGGCAGCAATTGTCAGAGCAGGGTGATCTAGCCTTCATCCCTAGCTTCAATAAAATGGGGATAAAAAAAATCACCTGCCCCTCACAGGTATTGTGATGCATAATTAACGTTTGCAAAATACTTTGAGGTTCCTAGACCAAAGGCGCTGAGTATATGAAACATATCATTACTACATTACACTCCCACTTAACCAGTATGATTTCACAATTTGACCATTTTATGCTGATTACACCCACCCTTGTTTCTCTCCTAGTAATGCTATGACCCCTCCCTCAAATTTCTGAACACTTATCTTGAGCAAATTAAGCCACTTAATACACTCCTAGAAGACAAGGGGTTAGCAGAATGTTTTTTCTCTGGGGTTTATTTTTATTATTATTATTATTATTATTATATTGGTTATCTGGTTGCCTAACAGGATAAAGTAATTTTCCTTGCCAATGTTAATCTATGTCCTTGATCCCTTTCCCCTCCCATCTCCTAGACCTTATCAATCTATTATTTCCCTCGTTTCCATTCAACTTCCACCTTTTCTATTTTGTCTCCTTTCCTTATTTACAACCATACTGCCTCCTCCCAAGAACACCTGCAGCCCTTAAGCTATTGTCTCTTGAAAACAACTATTTCTTTTCTTCTTTTAGAAAGAATATCTGCATTGGCTCTTTTACTTCTTCATCGTCCTCTACAGTTTGGTTTCCCTCCCCACCACTCTACTGAAACCTCACTCTCCAAGGTCACTAGTGACCAACTAATGGCCAAATCCAATGACCTTTTCTCATTCTTCAGCTCCCTTAACCCCTCTTCAACGTGATACCGTTGACTTGTTGACCACTGTCTTCTCTGGATTAACATTGTCTCTCCTGGTTCTCCTGCCTCATCTGACTATTCCTTTTCTTTCACCTTTTCTGATTATAATAGCTCGTATTTACAGTATTTTCAGACATAAGTGCCTTCCTCACAACAACCCTGTGAGATAGGCAGGCAAATATAACATCAGGTATTCCACTGCTAGCCAGTATACTCCAGGGAGATCTTTGACAAAAGAAAAGCTACATACACACCAAAACATTTATAGCAGCTTTTTTTGTGGCAACAAAGAACTGGAAACAAAGTAGATGCCTTCAATTAGAGAATGATTAGTCAAATTGTAGTATATGAATAGAATGGAATGTTATTCTGGTGTAAGAAACAACCTTTGTGAGCCAGCTAGATAGTACAATGGATAGAGTGCCAAGCCTGGAATTGAGAGGCCCTGGGTTCAAATTTTATATCTGGTCCTTCCTAGTTGTATGACCCTAGACAATTCACTTAACTCCCAATGCCATACTTCTCTTCTGCCTTAGTACCTATTCTAACTTAGTATCTATTCTAACACAGATGGTAAAGGAAGAAAGAAACAACTTATATGATGAAGGCAGAGAAGCAGGAATAGACTTAAATGAACTAAAGCAAAGTGAAGTATTCAGAGCCAAGAAAAACATATATACATTATGACTACAATAATGTAAGTGAAAGAACAACCACAAATTAATCAAAACTGAACAAGAATGATCCCAAAGAAGAGTCATAAAAATGCCTTCTTTCCCACACATTCCATTGCAGAAGTTGAGATCCATAAATGCAGAACATTGAATAGAACAGATTTTTTTCATTGTGTTGAACAGTTTTACTGATTTTTTTCTTTTCCTCCTTTTAAAAAAAGTATTTGTTATAAGGGCTAACTCTCTAGAATGGTATAGAGAGATGTATGGATATTGGGGGAAAGCCAAGCATCTAAAAACAAAATATTAATAAAAATCTATTTTTCAATAGTTCTAAAGAGTTACTAGAGGTTCAGAAATTACCCATAGTCACACAACTAATAAATGCCAGAATCAGAACTTGAACCCAGATCCTCCTGATGGAAAGTCCAGCTTTGTACTATGCTATGTGTAGTAGCTATAATCATCATCGTCATTTTACACACAGGCAGCCTGAAGTTGAAGAAAGCTAATGGCTTCACCCATGCCCCTATCTGGCTCTAAATCTACACTTCTGTGCTCTTCAAGGCCATCTTCAATCTCCTTCAGTTCTCTCTTCCTTGGCAAACTCATTCATTCCCATGACTTCTTTCATTTAATTCTATTGGGATGAGCCACAAGTTTATATTGCCAGATTTAACCAAGCTCTAGTCCCAAATTTCAGACCACCAGCAACATCTCTCCCAAAATGTTCAGTCAATACCATGCCCTAAACATTTTGCCTCTTCCCCCAAAAAGCCTGACCTTCATATTAATCCACCAGTTTCTTAGATGGAACCACCAGCTGAGTATCAGTCATCCTGGTTTCCATTTCTTTGATTCTTCCTTCTCCCTCAGCCCATACAACCTATCATTTGATACTTCAGTATTCTTCCTTCAATCTCTGCTTTCCTTTCTATTCACGCTGCCAGTATCCTCATTCAGGCTCTCATTATCTTTCCTCTGAGGTATTGAAATAAATTTTTTAAATTAAATATTTTTTTTCAATTAAAAAGTCTTTATTTTCTCTTTGCCTCCTGAGAAGAAAAAAAAAACCCTATATGACAGTGCCACCTAACTTAATTTACTTCATACCATATCAATCAAACTACTATAGGATTACTTTGTAGAACAAGAAAAATAATGAAATTTATCAGGAGGAATGAAAGATCAAGAATCTCTAGGTAAAATAGACTCAACTAGTTTTCTTCTGGTCTTCTTCTGCTGAATTCTATCCTTCATTCCACTGACAAAGTCATCTTCCTAATGGGTAGTCCTGATGACATCCTTCTCCTTCAAACCTTCAGGAGTGCCCCCACAGTTTACAGAATAATACAAACTCCTTAGCCTGATTCTTAAGGTCTTCCACCATCTGGCTCCATACCTTCAGGGACTTCTTTTGGGATATTTCCCCTTTGCACATCATTCACTATCTCATTTCCTTATATGGAGTAGGTACTTCCCATATCTCTATCTGTGGAAATCCTTCTATTTCTTCTTTGCCACTTCTCTCATGACCATCATCCCACAAATTAGAATTAATTCCTCCAAACTAAAGTAGATGCCATTAATAGGGGAATGGGTCTCGTGATACATGAATGTAATGAACTATTTAGTTGTTTAATTGCATTTGTGTCTGACTCTTTGTGGCCCCATTTGGGCTATTCTTGGTAAAGATACTAGCATAGTTTGCCATTTTCTGCTAAAGTTCATTTTACAGAGGAGGAAACTGAGGCAAAGAGGGTTACATAACTTGCCCAGGGTCTTATAACTAATGTCAGGGACTAAATTTGAACTCAAGTCTTCCTGACTCCAGGCTTTGAACTCTATTCACTGTGTCACCTAGCTGCCCCATAATGAGTTATGAGAAATAACAAATGGAATAATTATAAAAAAGCATGATGGGACTTACATGAAATGAGGCATAATGAAGTAAGCAGAGGCAAGAAAACAATAAACACATTGAGAAGTGTAAATGCAAGAACACCAGTCAATACACATTTATTAAGATCTATCTACGTTCTAGATCCCATGCTAAATATAGAGATATAAAGAAAGGCAAAAAACAAGCCTGGCCCTTGAGGATGGTCAGTCAAGAAATACTTACTAAGACTAGTGCTAAGAAGCATTGTACTAAGTGCTGAGAATCCAAATACCAAAGATAGTCCCTGCCCTCAAGGATCTTTCAATCTAATGGGAGAAGACAACACATACAAGAAAGATGAAAAGTAGAAAGATGAGTAAGAAGGTTGCTGGTGGACCAAAGATTGGAAATGGTGGGAAATGCTGTTTGTCTTTCTTTTTGGAAGTGAACCAGTGACATCACAGGATGATGTCTCAACTTGCCCATGAACTGGATTTCAGTCATTGATTTTACTAAAGAATAAGTTCAACCATGTCACCCTCCTAAACTGCTATGTCTTCCTATTGCCTCCAAGATTAAATACAAAATTCTCTAGTGTTCATTCAAAGCCCTCCATAATTGAACACTTTTCTACATTAACTGTCCAATCTTATTACACCTTATACCCCAACTAGGCAGTCTTCTCTTTCATCCAGGACACTGGCTTCCTTGCTGTTTCCCAGGCTTCTCTGGCTTTCTTCAAGTCCCAACTAAAATCCTAAATTCTACAGGAAAGTTTTCCTAATCCCTCTTAATTCTAGTGCCTTCTCCGTTAATGATTTCTTATTTATCTTGTTTGTATGTTTGGCCTGGTATCTTGGTATCTTCCCCATTAGATTGTGAGGTCTCCATCATAATCCCAGGAAACCTCTTCACAAGTAAACTATCATTCTGAGAAATTACATCAACTTTGTTACTCACACCATTTCAGTAGCCTCAGCATTCTCTGCCTCTGATCGGACTGGAGCCAGTGAGAGGAGCAAGTAACTCCTTCATTTTGATCTTCACTTTCCAGACACTGAAGATGCCAAGATCATCCACTGCATCCTGGGGGCAACCACCAGTCTCTGATTTTTGTCTTACCACTAGACTTTGATGACTCTGGGCTAGCAACTGTGCCACCTAGCCACTCTTCATTTATCAAGAAAACTTCAAATCCTGAGACCACCTTGCCGCCAGGTTAGTTGCCTACTTTGATACTAGATTTTTCTCAGATGTTTTTATCCTAGCCTACCAGCCCCCAAGTGCTGCTCCTGTGAAGTCTGGCTCAGCCCCCTGCAGGGGCTTCCCCAAGTCCCCATCTCCACATGGATTTCCTGGTAATCCTCAGCCAGAAGTCCCAGTGGGGTCTTCAGCCAGAATTCCACAAACACAGAATGACTCACTAACACAGAATCCAAGGGATGAGTATCTCTGGAAGCCAAGGAAGAAAAGGCACCAGACTATGTTGGTCTCTTCTTTTATATCCCTTTTTTTCATGTCATCTCCCCCTCTTCACAGGGACTAATTGCAGTCCTTCAATTTGCCTAGCACTGCCCAAGGGGTGCAGTGCTTGTGGCCTTTGGGGGTATGAACTAGTAAGTGACTTGTGAGTTCTCTTGCCTCATGGTTAGCTAGCCACAAAGTAGGAGTACTTTAAGTTCTTTTTTTTTTTACTTTTAAACATTATTTTTATTTGATCAATTTCAAACATTATTCATTGGATACAAAAATCATTTTCTTTTCCTAACTAAAAATAGACAAAGGGAGAGTTAGATCATCAGGGAAATGGAATATGACCTTTCCCCCAAAGCCCATTGGTATGGGACTCTCTCCTTATAAATGGAGATGAAGGCCCTGCCCATCATGAAGAGCAGAGAAGAGTTGACTAGAGACAGCATTTCAGGTTTCTGCAGTCTCCCCTTTGGGACCGATCAGGAATCAGGCTTTAACTTTTCTAAGAGAGTCCAGTCAGCTTCCAGATTCAAGAGAGAAGATGGAAGATGCCAACCCTTCTTCAGGATGCGAAAGGAAAAGACTGAGAAGACATAAGAGCAGAGGGCAGTGCCACCACATTCCTATCCCCACCTTTCTACTCTAGACACTCCTAGAGTTTCCATTTGTGTGAGATCCAGGACATCTTCTCTTGGTTAAGCTGAGTTACCTTGCTTCAATGGGGGAGCTCTTTCATTCTCTCTTGTCTGGTATATACTGTCCTATGATTTCTGTTTTGCTACAGATTTGAATAAATGGGTTTCTTTGGTATTCATTGTGCAACTGATATTTGGTGGTTTGTATCTGTTTATTATTCATTAAATCATAATGAAAATTACTAAGGAAAGATGAAACCTCAAGAAATGCATTATAATATACTTTTACCTGGTACTTGGAGGAAAGACAGTGTCTAAAAAATAAAAGCAAAAAAATCAATGTTCCTTTTTTGCTTTTGGATGTAGTTTAGAGTTCACCCCCCAAAATGGCAGAATAATCAAAAGTTAGCATGAACCCAATCATATCCCCTAGACAAATAAACACTATTTAAGGGAATACATATATGTATATACACACATGTATACAAATGTGTTGGATTAAAATGTTTATATGATATATTCTAATCTAATACACTCACTCCCTCAGTCTTTTGATCCAACCTCCTGCTTCCCCAATTGTTGGTAATAAAAAATTTCCTTGGAAAAGGGTAGAAGAAGATGCCTCTCTTCAAGTCACACAAGGACAGCATCCACACAGGTGAACCTTACTATATATGTGGGTCCCTCTCTTTCATTACAAAAATAAAACTAAGGGGGCAACTGGGTGGTTTAGTGGATTGAGAACCAGACCTAGAGACAGGAGGTCCTGGGTTCAAATTTGACCTCAGAAACTTCCTAGCTATGTGATCCAGGGCAAGTCACTTAATCCCCATTGCCTAGCCCTTACCCCTCTTCTGTCTTGGAACCAATACACAGTACTGATTCTAAGATGGAATGAAAGGGTTTTAAAAATAAAATTTAACTTTAAAAATAGTTCAATGGAATATTCCTTCCTTCCATGTAACCACAGTTCATCCATCCATACTTTCTCATTCTGTGCCATTCTTATCCATGCTCCTCTGCTTTCCTTGCTTAGATCTTCTTTCATTCATACATTTTCTGAATAATATCCCCTACAATACTTCTTGACTTTGGACTATGCCTAGAAAAATACTGTAGGCTATATACAAACAAAATAAGAACTAAAGCTACATACTATGAAATATTTGCATTTGGAAAATATTATAAGCATTTTTTGTATTGACTTGACTTGTTCCATTGACTTCTGAGCCACTGACCTTTTTTTCAAATAAAAATGTTTTATTTCCCAATTGCTTTGGATAACAAATTTCCCACATAAGTTTTCCAGTGATATGATCCAAATTGTCTCCCTTTCTCCCTTCCCTCTCCACTCCCAGATATGAAAAGCAATTCAATCTTGGTTATTCATGTTTTATCATGCAAAATATAAAATATGATATGTTTCAGGAGTATAATAACAATTTAATCCAAAGTGTGAAATAAGGAAGGGGGGTTGGGGGGGTAGAAGGATAGAGTTCAAGACTCTCTGGAAAGGTGCAAAGCAATGGTCAAAATTATTGGATATTTTCTAGTATAAATTCGGCATAAATACATGCATTCTTTTCAATTAAAACAAAGTTCAGATGTAAATCCCAAATAACAAGACTAAAGGGAGCAAACTCACTTCCAGGGAGAGTGAATCCAAGCACCATGAATATTTAATGCAGTATTCACAAATACCTCCAATCTGAGTCAGCAATGGAATCTGGACTTGGGAGGAGATTTGCTACCATCACCAACAGCTGACACACCTAAACTATGCCATCTAATTTCCTGAAAGGTCAAATTTGGGAATTGCAAATTAAATAATCTTTATATGAAAGTGAAATATACCGTATTTCTGATAGATTTCCCAAAATCATTTATGTTGGTAAATAACAATAGGACAAGCTGGTTTCCAAGAAAACCTGCCACTTGAAAAATAATGAACACTTGGAGATAATCATTTGAAATTTTCAAAAATTCAAGGTAAATTTAACTGTCTTAAATTATTTTTCTTCTAATTTTAAGTAAAACAATATCCCTTTCTGAAGGGTAAAAATATAGCTCATCTGTAGAGAGAATTCTCTTTAGCCATTGAAATTAATACAGACAAAGACAATGGAAACAGTTTATTTAAGTGTAAGAAATAGAGAAACAGAAAAAAAAATTCCTAAATCCAGAAAATATGATATATTCTATTTATACTGAACTTCACAAATAATTATCATAAGAGGAAATACCACTGTTTATTTTATGAAAATGCTTTAGCTAGAGATAATGTGAAACCTAATAAATTAACATAACTTCATGAAAGTGTACAGAATACTTATCACCAGACTAAAGAATTTTGCCAGAGAAAATTATATGCTTTTAATACCCAAAAAACCTTTTTTAAAAACCATGACTGCAATATCGAACAGAGAACTTATATAATTACTCAGTATAAAAAGTCTCATTAGACAGAATAAATGCTGATGTTCCCTGATGCTATTGATATAGAATAATAGATATAGGAGTAGGAAGACACCTCAGAGGCATTCTAGTCTCTTCCCATTCCCCTTCCTTTTACAGATTAGCAAATTGAGAGGTAAGGGGGTTGTGACTTACCCAGTGACTAATGCAAAGTAGATGAAAGGAAGCTCAGTGAATCTAATACAAAACAAATTTGAGTGGTTAAACTTATTCATTGTTCAATCATTTCATCTATGTCCAACTATTTCTGACCCCATTAGGGGTTTTCTTGGCCAAGATACTGGAGTGGTTTGTCATTTCATTCTCCAGATCATTTTACAGATGAGGAAACTGGGGCAAAGAGTTATGTGACTTGCCCAAGGTCACACAGCTAATGTCTGAAGTAAAATTTGAACTCAAGTCATCCTCACTTCAGGTGGGGCACTCTATTCACTGCACTCCCTAGCTGCCCTGGTTGTTATTATTATTATTATTTTGTAATTATAATTATATAAATATTGATATAAATATTACATATTATTCATTAGTTAACTAAAAAAGTAAAATTTCTACATTTTGTCATTTGAGAGGACAAATCAATAGATAAATTAAAGATTCTCAATTAGTTATGTGTATTATATATATATAATTTCCGATATCAACAGCATAGTATATATATGTGTAGTTTTTCAATTCTAAATTTTCTCCCTCCCTCTGTTTCCATAGTACTATGCCATTGATATTGGAAATAAAAGGAGGGAGAGAATTTGGAACTAAAAAAATTAACAAAAAACTGCTAATAGGACAGGTTTCTTTTGTTACTTTGCAAATATATTAATGACACAACCACATCAAGAGAATTTAACATTATTGATTGATTTTTTTCATTAAAATATTACAATTAGGGCAAATTTCATGGAACTCTACATAGATAGAATTAAATCAGTATTAGGACAAGAGTACAGGTCAAAAGTGTAGCATTTCGTGCAATTTGGAGATTGCATGCTTCCTAGACAATCATTTGTATAAAGAAATATGAGTGAGACGATATATACATACAGTTTTCAAGTTATTTTCAAAGTAATCACATGTATTTTTTAAAAGTCCATTAAAAGGAAAGCTTTCTTCAAAATTGTGGGATTACATGAAGACAGTACACAGGGTACACCAATGTCATTGTGAAGTAATTTATCTTTTTCACACCAAAGAATTTCAAAGGGTTTTTGAGCTAAAAGAAGAAAAAGACTCTTTTCTTAAGAAGAATAGAGATGAAGCAAATTCTTTAAAAAAAAATACTTACCTTCTGTCTTAGAATCAATACTAAAAGTTGGTTCCAAGGCAAAGGAGTGGTAAGGGCTAGACAATTTGAACCCCAGACCACCTGTCTCCTGAACTAGTTAGCTGCCCATGCAAATTCATTTTATAAAAAAAAATTTCCTACTAAAACTTGATTTATTTTGTAGATACTGTGAAGGTAGGATTACTCTCTCCTTGCCTATTTTTATATTATTATTTTTTTTTTATTTTAAACCCTTACCTTCTGTCTTGGAGTCAATATTGTGTATTGGTTCCAAGGCAGAGGAGTGGTAAGGACTAGGCAATGGCGGTTAAGTGATTTACCCAGGGTCACATAGCTGGGAAGTGTCTGAGGCCAGATTTGAACCTAGGACCTCCTGTCTCTAGGTCTGGCTCTCTGAGCTACCCAGCTGCCACCTCCTCTTGCCTATTTTTAGCTAATCAAATCAAGAACTTAAAGTACCCCTACTTGACATAAAGTAAGAGAGTTCCCAAGTCACTTGCTATAGTGGGTCTCCAGAAGCCACTGCCCCACCCCTGGGCAGTGCTAGGAGAATTGAAAGACTGTAATTAGTTCCTGTAAACTGGGGCAGGGACAGGAAATGACATGGAAAAAGGACTATAAAAAGTCCTGAACTTCTCCTTCAGGTTTCTCCTTTGAACTTCTCCTTTGGAGTTCATCATTGTAGACTCTGCCTTGACTTGCTGGGTGAGTAGCTGACCTTCCTTTCCTGGCTTCTGGAGAGACTAATTCCAGAGATTCCTGCCTTAACTTTGGAGAAGGCTATGTTGGTGGAACTCTCGCTGAAGACACCACCAGACTTCTGACTGAGGATTACCAAGAAATCCACATGGGGACAAGGGATGTGTAGAAACCCCTGTGGAGCTGAGCCTCACCTCACTGGAGAAGGGCTGGTAGGCTTGTTAAAATCTGTCTCTTTAGCTATATTTTTCCACTTTCACTCTTTGTAAATAAAAGCTGCTAAAAGTCATTTTGACTTAAACTATAATGTTTTTAAATTGTTGAGCATAATATTACTTTGGAACTTTCATATTTAGCATAAGATCTAAAATTTAAATTCTTACAATACATTTTTAGTTTTTAGTTTTTATAAATTTAGAATATTTTTCTTTAGTAGATACTTTCGAAAAAGTCAAGTGAATAAGTAAATCAGCACAAAGTCTTCAAGTTTACTCTCTGATCCAGAAATACAGTGACTTGAGTTGTGGGAAAAAAAGTTAGTAATATAGCTAATAATTTATGGAAAACTTTGACATATTTTCCAATTTTATAAATACCTGTCCTACAAATAAAACAGAAAACAGTAAAGATCTTTTATTAATCACTTGATTAATCTACTAAATAATTCTCATTTCATTTTGATTCATATTTTGATTAAAGGTAAATACATTTTTTCATAAGAGAATTTGTCATGAATTTATTATACACACTTTATACTAAATGTTAAATTATATGCTTAATTACCACCACTAACAAAAAACATTTAACTAAACAAATGTATTAAAAATTACATGCAAAACCACAAACTCCACATTGTTTATAATTTGTTTAAAATATGCAAATTATATATGTGTGGTAATGTAAACATCCTCTGCTTTTGAGTTCCCTCTAGATTTTCTTTTAATTGGATACTTTTTTCCTCTTGATTTTGTGATTTTTATTTTTTTAATGTAGACATAGTGTGTATTCTTCTTTTTTTTTTTAAACATTATTTTATTTGGTCATTTCCAAACATTATTCACTGGAAACAAAGATCATTTTCTTTTCCTCCCCGCCCCCTCTCCCACCATCTTTCCCTCTCCCATAGCCGACGCATGATTCCACTGGTTATCACATGTGTTCTTGACTCGAACCCATTTCCCTGTTGTTGGAATTTGCATTATAGTGTTCATTTAGAGTCTCTCCTCAGTCTTATCTCCTCCAACCCTGTAGTCAAGCAGTTGCTTTTCATCGGTGTATTCTTCTTTTTGTCTCTTCTCTTTATGTATTTCCCTTATTTTCTTTATATTTCTAATACTTGTCACTTACAATAACACAATATACTCTATTACATTCAAATATCACAATTTATTCAGCCATTTCTCTCATTCATTGCATCTGTTATTTCTAGTTATTTTGTCATTACAAAATTTGCATGAATATTTTCATACATACACAGCTTTTTGTCCTCTCAATAATGTCTCTTTGAGGTGGTAATTGGTGTATTCTTTACATTTCTATTTTGCCTTCTGATTCTAGAATTTCTGGGAAGTTTTCCTTGATGATTTCTTGGAGTATGGTATCTAAATAAATTTTTTTATCTTAACTTTTTGGGAATCTAACGATTCTTGTATTATCTCTCTTTGATCTATTTCCAGGTCAATTGTCTTTGTGATAAGATATTTTATATTCTCTTCTATTATTTCATTCCTTTGATTTTGCTTTATTATTTCTTGTTGTCTTAGGAAATCATTAGCTTCCCCTCATCCAAATCTAGTTCTTTATACATTATTTTCTTCTATGAGTTTCTGGATCTCTTTTTCCATTTGGGTGATCTTTCTTTGCTAATTTTCTTGATTTTCTTGCATTGTTCTTTTTTTCTTTTTTTTTGGGGGGGGGGGGACCAGGTGTAGAATATGGAACAGTAGATGGTGGGTGTGGTGGTGCAGAAGGCTTGCTCTTGGCTTGCTCCTTACTCCTTGTTATAGTCTCCTGCTGGCTGTGTTCCCCTTTTACCCCAGTCCCATAGATATTCTCTGTCTACCTTTCAAGTTATTCTCTTCATGAAAGTTGTTTCACCCTGTCTCCTTGTTGATTCTTTCATTCCTGTATTCATTTTGTGGCATTATTTTAAGATTGGTAGACCAGGATTCTCAGGGTAGTTTCTAGCTTCCCTGATTCTACTCCACCATCTTGACTTGGAACAACAGTTCCTTTTTCTAACTTTTTGTCAAGATCTCTCATTTGTTTCTGAGGTCTTTTTAAAGTTCTTCTGAAAGTTCTTTTTGATCTTGTCATCATTTATTGTATTTCTTTGATGTTTTGAAATAGCTATTTTTACTCTTCTCTGAGTTTGAACCGAAGTCTTCTCTGTCCCTATAATAGTTATCAATACTTGGGTTCTTTCTCCTTTGCTTCATCATTTTTATTTTATTTTTATTTTTCAGATTTTAGTAACCAGGCGAATAGATTTAATCATTGGCTTTTTACTAGATTCCCAGGATTTCTAATGTGTTGAAATATATGTTACAAACGTTTCAAATTTTTTTTTTAAGTTCATTTTTATGTGGGTCCTATTTTTTTTTGTTATTCCAGTTTTTATACTCCAGGATCTGACAGAATCCTAGGTCATTGCCCAAATCCCAGTCCATAATTAACCTCAGATGTTTTAACCAGAGCTCCTATATAATTCTGCCATAGCTACTGCAAGTCCATATCCCTCTGTGGCAGTTACCAGGGACTCCACTCTCAAGGAGTGACCATGGCTGACAGGGCCCCAGTCACTCAGCAAAGACACTTACTAGTGTGTGTTCTTTCCTCACACCTCCTCTCCTACTGTCCCAATCTAGGACAGAGCAGGTGTCCAGTCTACATTCTTCATCCCTCAAGTATCTCTTTTCCTAAGAGTGAGGCTTTAGCTCCTATTCTCAGGGCCTGGTATGGAGGGCTTGTCGTGCCCTCCTAGGGCAGCTCTCCAACCTCTGACCCCCACCTGACACCCAGCTCTCACTTGTGGCTCCCAGTAGCTGCTAGCATGCGGCAGCAGCCACACCCCGGGCAACAGCTTCGACAGGCCGGCTAAACCTTGTGAGGGTAGCCATGGGGTCATCGTCGACCCCTGATGAACTAGGGCTTTGCTCACCCAGCTTTCTGGCGGAAACAGGAAAACTGCTTCGGCGGAACAGACGGAAGAAACCAATAAGAAAGTTCAACGACTGAGATGGCGATACAGCAAGGCACTGTGGAGTGCTTAGGGCGTCCGTGTTGGAGCACAAAAGACAACACGGCCATCCAATGCAGCTGAGGAAGTCTCCAGGTGTAAGGACTTTTCGTGCCACTGGACCCAGGCTTCCAACGCCGAGAGAGTGGGACTGTCTCTGTGCATCGACTTTTCCACTTAAATCTTCATGCACAAGTGTCTTTGTGCACAAAAACGCACAAAGACAATCGTCCTCCTCAGTTACCGAGAGACTACTACTATATACTATCAGGGCCTGGAGCTAACAGATTCTAAAATGCCCCACCACTTCAATCCCCAGCCATGGGCATTAGTTGGGGGAGTAGGAGAGAGCAGAAGCAATTAGAGTTGCTCCCAATGCCCTCTGCCTGAGGATTCTAGTGGTATCCTACAAGATTCAGGCTTCAGAGACTCAGCAAACTAGGTGAAGTTATTAATCCTGCCCTTAGGAGTTACCTTGTTGATTCCACTCTGTTTGCTCTTTTCCTGCCCCCAGGGTCTATGACTAGTGAGACTGAGGCTAGGGAAGTAAGAAACCTTTCTCCCTAGTTTTTCTCTGGCTGTTCAGATTCACTCCAGACTCTTGTCTGTTTTTGTCACTTTTAAGTGAATCTGTGGAGTTATTTTTGGTTGTTTGTGGGGGATAGTGGGGAGGTGAGAAAGCTTCATGCCCTACTCAACCATCTTCTCACAATACATCCCCAAGGTCTATTGATTTGTTCCAAAAATTTTTTTAAAGTGGAGGGTCACTGGGCAAGTCAGTTGACTCCCATTGCCTAGCCCTTCCACACTTCTGCCTTGGAGCCAATCCACAGTATTGACTCCAAGAAGGAAGGTAAGGTTTAAAAAACAAACAAACAAATACATAAATAAAAGTGGAGGGTCACTATATATAAACTTTGGAAACCAATGATAATCAGTAAGCTTTTCCAATCTCCTTTTTATCTACATACTTGAAAGATTCTGGGGGGCAAATTTATATAGTCATAGACAATGTTTATATATTATACTATGTTATATTATATTATGATAATATGCCATATCATATTGTCACTTATTTTCTTCATTTTTCATCATTTCATATGTTTTTTAATATCTCCCTTATAGAATCAGAATTTCAGAACTGGAAGATACTTCAGAAGTCACTTAAACTGACCCATAATCATCATCATCATCATCATCATAGTTAATATTCATTTAGTATGTTCCAGCCACTATTCCAAGCACTTTAAAATTATTTTTTCATTTGATCCTTACAACAATCCTGGGAGATAAATGTTCTGATTATCCCCATTTTATAGATGAGAACTCTAATGCAAACAGAAGTTAAGGAACTTGCCCAGAATGATGAGTTTCTGGAAATCATGAAGTCCAGGAGAGCAGATAGGTCAGAAATGAGGGACCAGTCCAACTGACTAGTGAAATCCTTGATCACCCTGCTTTTATATGCTAATAAGTAAATAAGAGATAATTTGAAGATAACTAATAACTAGTGGGCATCAGTAAAAGCTATTTATTGAGAAGTTGAGCTTGAAGGAAGCCAGGATTCTAAGAAAGGCAATGTGATGATTTCCTAGAAGTGGAGATTTCTAGCCAAGATATGGGGAGGTGGGGTGGCAGACTGCACAGTTCCCAAATATCTACTTCTCCCCAAATTTGAAGAAATCCAATAAGAAATTACAGCAAACAAATTCTTGCTCTGTAAAACTGCATAAAATAGCAGTAAGAAAGGGGGCTGACAGTGAGTGCAGGCGAACAACCTCAGAGCCTCCTGGTTTGATCAGAGACTGGCCAGAGATATGTAACAGTCAGGCTCTGTGTCCTGAGGCAGCAAGAGCACAAACCTTTCTCCCTATCTCTCTAGAATGCCCCAAGATGGTTAGATGTTCCCAGGGAAATTGCAAGAAAGTTGGACGCCCCTAGGGAAGTAATAGTGACCCATGATGTGACAGTGTTCATCTAGGGAAAGACCCTGAGGTCCCTGGAATTCTGTCCTGAAACACCATCAATACCTGAAAATCCAGAGCTCTGAACCTCTAAGATCTAGCAACATCTAATGCTGACTATGATCAGCTAAGGAATTCAGCTGACCCAGGGTGAGACCAAGCAGGGCAGATGTGCCTAAAAATGCTTCAGGAGTTGTAGCCTGGTCAGGGCACAAAGCCCAAATAAAAGCTACAGTTGGGTAAGAGTAAACTAAAGAAGATATTACTTGGTCTAAAAGAATGATTGCAGATATGAAGATCCCTAAAAATGTAGCCTAGTAGGAGAAAATAGCTCTATAAAAATCATAAGTAGAGAATAAAGTGAAAAAAAACCCCAACAATTTTCCATGGCAAACCTTGCCCAAGTAACAGATTTCTTTAAAATTAGAGTAAACCAAACAGAAATCATTGAGTCTTTAAGACAGCAAGAAATATTAGAACAAAATTAAAGATTTAATAAATAGAAGAAAACCAAAAGTATCTCCTATTCAAAACAATTGATCTGAAAAAAGAAGAAAAAGGAAGCAACTCTAAGAATCATTAGATTCCATGAGATTTTTAAAAGTCTGAACACTATATGTTGAGAAATCATAAATAAAATGAAAACTACCCAATTCTGTTAGAACCTGAGGGTAACCTGAAGATAGAAGAAATCCAATGATCATTTCTTGAAAGAAGACCCTATAAACTTTAAAAACTACTCCACCCTACTTAAACTGTATTTTAGGGGAAGATAAAGTTGTAATCTCCTGATTGAACAATGAAGGTACTTAGTTGTCACCTTATAGTGAAGCTAGAACTTTAAGCTAAGTCTATTTTTAGATCTAATACAAAAAGGTGTTAAATAACTATAAAGGTTAAATTAATCACAAAAAGATCAAGTAACTAACAAAAGGTGAACTTAACAAAGAAGTGTGAAGTAACTTTAAAGATATAATCAAATCAAAGAAGGTGAAAACTAAAAATATGGGCAGCCCTGGAGAAAAAGCCTTTAATGTGATTGGTAGATGTAAAAATTTAGAGGAGGAGACACAAAGATGAAAGATCTATATATTTGAGATTTTTCGTCCCTCAAGGATACTCTCTCTTTCCCTGATTGGTGGTGGAGAGTTAGCTAAGAGTTATATGCTGAGCCTTTCGGCCTTTCGGTGGTGAGTTTCTGGCTGAATTTTCTTCCTTTACTTTCCAACTTTTTCCTCTAAGAAGCCTCTAATCTTCTTCAGAGACCTAGAGGCAGGGAGTTTAAAACTCCCCCTGGCATAGGCCAGGTAGGAGAAATCCTATATCCTCTTTCCTCCTCCTCCTTAAATTCCTTCCCTCTATATTAATTAAATTACCATAAATTTCCAGACTGACTTGGGAATTTTATTTGGTGACCATTTAAATCTAGATTTAAAGTCACACCCTAAAATTATCTGACGCCCCCAAAGAAAAAACTCTGGGAATGTCCAAGGGAAAATTGTGCAAGTATCCACAAAGAAAGAATTCAAGTACTAAGGAACCACAGTCAAGGTCACATGAAATCTGGCAATTCTAATGATAAAGAAGAGATTCCAAAAGCAGAAATAGATAGACTTAAAATCAAGAATAATTTAACCAGAAAAGCTGAGAACTAAACTCAAAGGGTTAAGGTTAAGTTCCTTTCTGCCCAACATCATAGATAGGAAACTTCAGAGGCAGTATTAGAATTCAGTTTCTCTGGCCCCAAAGCCAATGTTATTCCCATTGTGCAGCACATTTAGTATATATGAGTTAGTAGACAGAATCAGGAAATTTTGGGTTTTAAGTCCTGCCTCTAACACATACTAATAATTATGTGACCATGGGCAAGTCAAGGAACCAACTAAATGCCCCATGCAACTAAGACTTTAATTTACAAACTACTAATCTACTTCAGTAAAGGAAGTTAATATACTTAAGAGTTCCCCACATCATTGTGTAAAGTGTGGTTTCTGCCCATGTAGGTTTTCTGGGTCCATATGAGTTGTCTAAATGTGTCTCTCAGAGAAATCATGAATAAATGTCTTTGTTATCTTGTCTTGCTATCTTCAAGGGATACCTTGATTCCTACCTGTAGGAGAATAGGAGAGGGGGGAGAGAGAGTGAAAGAGAGAGAGAGAATTATATATATTTGCCATCTAAAAAATTTTTAACCCTTACCTTCTGTCTTAGAATCAATACTGTGGATTGGTTCCAAGTCAGAAGAATGGTAAGGATTAGGCAATGGGGGTCAAGTGACTTGCCCAGGGTCACCCAGATAGGGAGTATCTGAGGTCACATTTGAACCCAGGATCTCGTCTTTAGGCCTGGCTTTTGCTACACTGAGTCACCTAGCTGCCCCTGTCCGTATAAATAACGAAGCTCTAGGGGAATAATTTTTTAAGATCAAACAACCCTCTTGGTCATTATCCTTTAAGAAAGGAGTAAACCCAAGCTTATACCACACAGATTTCACTCTTTCCTGCCTAATGCTAATTACACAAGACCATCACAAATAATAAAGAGAAGTAAAAATTTATTCAAATTGCAAAAAAGACATAGGAGAAGTTATAGAAATTAGAATAAAGAAAAAATAGGGATTGAATGACCTCTCCCACAGGGAGAAGCTATCTCAGCTCAACCAAGAGAAAGCCCCGATCTTACCCAAGGGGAAATTCCCTGAAGTCTTCAGGAAGACAAGTTAGAAATCAGGGAAATGTTGAGACACTGGCTCCTCTACATTTTTCTCTTCCTTCCTTCCTTCCTTCCTTCCTTCCTTCCTTCCTTCCTTCCTTCCTTCCTTCCTTCCTTCCTTCCTTCCTTCCTTCCTTCCTCCCTCCCTCCCTCCCTCCCTCCCTTTCTTCCTTCCTCCCTCCCTTTCTTTCTTTCTTTCTTTCTTTCTTTCTTTCTTTCTTTCTTTCTTTCTTTCTTTCTTTCTTTCTTTCTTTCTTTCTTTCTTTCTTTCTTTCTTTCTTTCTTTCTTTCTTTCTTTCTTTCTTTCTTTCTCTTTCTTTCCCTCTCTCTTTCTTGTTGTTTTTCTTCTTTCCTTCTTTTTCTTTCTATTTCTTTTTTATCTTCCTCTTTCCTTACTATTAATTCTCTCTATTTTTTCTAAGTCTTTTCCTTCTGTCTCAGTATCAGTTCTAAGACAGAAGTGCAACAAGGGTTAGATAATTGAGGTTAAGTGACTTGCCTAGGGTCACACAGCTAGAAAGTGTCTGAGCTCAAATTTGAACCCAAGTTCTCACAACACTGACCTGGCTTTCTATCTATTGTATTACTCACCTGCTCCTATTAGCTTCTCTTTTTAAAAATATCCTTTTCAAGTTATTTTATGAGTAATCAGCTTTTTTTAAAAAGTCCAATAAAGTGAAAGCTCTCCACAATATTGTGTGATCATATAGGTTCTGCTTACTTCACTCTGCTTCAGTTCATATAAGTCTTTCCAGCTTTTTTGGAGTTCTTCCTGTTTGTCATTTTTTATAGCACAAGAGCACAATTCCATTATCATATACTATAACTTACTCAGCCATTCCCCAATTGATGAGTATTTTCTCACTTTCCAAATCTTTACCTTTTAAAAAGAGCTGCTTTAAATATTTTTATATATATAGATTCTTCCCCTTTTTGTTTTTTTTTAATCTACTTGGGATACAAACCTAATAATGGTATTGTTGGGTCAAAGTGTATCTACCATTTTATAGCCCTTTGGGCATAGGTCCAATTTGCTCTCCTGAAGGATTGAATCAATTCACAACTCCCCCAACTATGCATTCATGTTCCAGCTTTCCCATATCCACTCCAAGTTTTGTCATTTCCCTTTTCTTTCCTAATAGCCAATCTGATAGGTATGGGATGATCCCTCAGAATTGTTTTAATTTGCATTTGTTTAATTAATAGTGAATTTGAGCATTTTTTGCATGACTACAAAAATTTTATTACTTTGTTTAAGAACTGCCTGTTCATATCCTTTGACCATTTATCAATTGGAGAATCTTAGAGTACCTTAGAGGACCTCCCAGATGTCCATCCCTATCCCCACTGCCCATCTAGAGGATAGGAAGGGTCCTAGAGGCAAGGGGTGCTAAGGAAATGTGAATTTCAGGGTTGATGTCATCTTGCAGAATGATTAGGATATTTCTAGTCTCTCATACACAAACCTCAAGGTAGGTTTAGGGGATACAAAGACAAAAAACAGTGTCCCTGCCCTAAAGGAGTATACGTTCTACTTGGTGATGCAACTTGTATGCAGATGCAAAATAATATGCAAGTAGATTCAAATGTAAAGAAATTTTTTGGGGAAGAAGATCAACTACAATTTATTTTTTAAATTAACATTATTTTTTTATTTGGTCAATTTCAAACATTATTCCTTGGATACAAAAATCATTTTCTATTCCTCCCTCCCCTCCTCTAGCCAATGGGCAATTCCACTGAGTATTACATGTGTCCTTGATCCAAACCCATTTCCATGTTCAAATACAATTTAGGGAATGAGGAAAGATCTGTTGGAGTGGGCACCTGAGCTAAGTCTTGAAGGACTCTGGGAATCTCAAAAGAGCAATAAAGAGAGCATTGCAAGCATTAGTTGTTCAGAGAGGACTCCTGGGTGAGGGAATTCTCCTGTGTGGCTCCAAGAAGTTGTAGCATGCCCAATAGCTATACCCTGGTAAAACCATCTTGCCTAAGCCAGGTTGAGGATAATGGACAAGTCTCAAATTGTTCCATGACTTCGGGAGATGTTTACCTTCTGCCTGTGAAACCTTCCCCCAGCAAAATGGGCAGATGAGAACAATGGTGGGAGCAGACACTGTAGAGCCTGATCAGATATCAAAGATGCCAAGGTCATCCAATGCATCCTACACCATTGCCAGTTGTCCTGACTTCTGTCTTGCCACTGGACTTTGAGGACTCTGGAAGAGAGAGTCTGCCTCACTTAAATCCAATTCGCTGTGGAAATAGAAAGAAGTCAGACGAGAGAGATATTGCAGAGACAGAAATAGAAAGATTTAGTAATCGATTGACTATGTGTAGTGAGGGATAGTGTAAACTCAAGGATAACCCCAAGATTCTGAGCCTGCAACACTGGAAACTTAGACAGAAGTAGGGAAAGGTCTCCAAAGCATAAAGACAAGAAATATTATGTTATATACAGTAGATAGTAAGTAAGCCCATTGGCTGGAATATAGAATAAGAGGGGAGCAATATGAAATTAGTCTGGAAAGGTAGGCCAGAGCCAAATTGAGAGGCACTGTACTGGCCAAACAGAGGGGTTTGATTTTGATCCAAAATCAATAAGGAACGATTGGAGTTTTTTGAACAAGGGAGTGACAGAATTAGACCTAGGCTTTGGGAATATTAATGTCATGTCCCTTCCAAAAATACTTGCCTCAATCATGCTTCTCTTCCAATTATAGCTACATTGATTTTGTTTGTGCAAAAACTTTTTTAATTGGTCTGTTCATTTGTGCATTTTGCCTTCTGTGACCTTCTATATCTCTTTTTTTATCATGAATTCTTTTCAGTTCCAAAGATCTTATCAATAATTTCTTTCTTGCTCTTCTAATTTGTTTATGATGACATCCCTCATGTTTAAATCGGACATTACCCACTCTCCTCTATTTCTGAGGCCTAAACACTGCTTGTTGATGCTAGGACCTCAGCTGCTTCTTTTCATAACTGGGGCCCCCACCGTCTTCTCTGCTGGGGTCTATCAATGCACCCAAAAGGATAATGATGATGAAGAAGAACTAGGCACGTTAAAGTTGTAGCACAGCCCCACAGCAAAAAAAAGACCTGACACTCATTTATTCCCTTGCAGTTCTGATCTTTTCCCCCCCAAAAAAATCAGTTACAACTCTTAAAACAAAATAGTAATGCCAAATAAATTGATAGAAACGGAAATGAGCTTAGTGTGCCATAACTTGCTCTTAATGAGCCCATTATAGCTCATTGGAATCAGTACTTCTCTTTCTAACTATAATAGAATGTTATAATAACTTTATAATATGTATTATAATAATAAATCTATATAGCACTTCCTGTGTGCCCAGCAATGTGCTAAGTGCTTTTCAATCATCTCAATCAATCCTCATAACAATCCTGAAGGTAGGTGCTATTTTTAGACTTATTTCATAAATGGGGAAACTGAGCTAAATGGAAGTTAAATGACTTGCCTAGGATCACACAGTTAATATATGTCTGAGGCTAGATTTGAAGTCAGCTCTTCCTGACTCCAGCCTTATGTATAAGTTTTTCTACCTTTGAACTATGTTCCCCCAAATTCCTTTTGTATTTCCCAGAATTCCTCTCCTTTCTCTACCACATTGCATAATATATAAGTTTTGGTAATTCCTCCCTCTTCCCCTCTTTCTATTTCTCTCTCTATTTCTCTCTCTCTCTCTCTCTCTCTCTCTCTCTCTCTCTCTCTCTCTCTCTCTCTCTCTCTTTCTCTCTCTCTCTCTCTTTCTCTCTTTTTCTTTCTTTCTCTCTCTCTCTTTCTCTCTTTTTCTTTCTTTCTCTCTCTCTCTCTCTCTCTTTCTCTCTCTCTCTCTTCCTTTCTTTCTCTCTTTCTCTCTTTCTTTCTCTTTCTCTTTCTTGATCTCTCTCTTGCTCTTTTTTTGTGACCACAGCTTAGTTAGTGCCCTTTTTACTCTAGCTTTTTATTTTAGTTATTTTAACAAATCTTATTAAATATAATACTTGAGGTTATTGTATATTAATTATAAAATCTATACTTAGCACTCTATCTACTATCCCAGCCTCCTTGCCCCATATTTATAGTTACCAGTGTAATCATAATCACATTGATGTCACTTTTTAAAAATTAGATGACAGTTTTATCTAGCACAAAAGGATGGTGACAACCGGAGATGCCACATATTCCAAGATCCAGCGACTCTGGACTTCTTGCTGTAACTTGCATGAGACACTCCATTTACCAACCCAGAGTATTTTCTCTGGCTATCAAATTCTCTCTCTCCTCATTTCTTCCCCCTGGCTTCCTTGGTTTCTTTCAGGTCCCACCTAATATCCCATCATCTACAAGAAACCTTTTTCTCCTTAGTGTTAGTGCCTTTCCTCTGGGATTATCCCCAGTGTATCTTGTATATATCTTATTAGTACTCAGTTGTTTGCGTGTTGTCTCCTACCCTCCTTGTTCCTAACCCTAGATTGTAAGTCCCTGTAAGTAAGGATTTTTATCTTTTCCTGGTGCTTAATCAATACTTGTTGACTTGCATATCATAGAAGTACTGGTGTGGCAAGAATATTGATTGGGAAACCAGAAGGCTGACATTCTGGACTCAATCAACTAAGCCATTGACTAGCTATATATATATTGAATAGCTATATATAAAAAAATTACACTTTTTTTTTACAATTGTAAATTGTAAATTTACAAATGTAAAATTACATTTTATAAAAAATGTATACTTTTAAAAAATATAGTCACACAGCCAGTTACACATGGCTGAGTTTTTTTAATATAGTCACACACACATATAAATATATTATATATATACACATACATTTTTTTTCTTGAAGCTGTAAGCCAGAAGTGCCCAAAGTCACTCAATGCTGGAAGATGGTGAACTTGAGGAATCCAAAGGGAGGACTCTTGCTTGAAGAGGCCCCCAAAAGGGCTGCCCTTGAAGAGTAGTCCCAAAGGAAGACTGGCAAAGGCTAGAACTGTCTTGCCTCTCACCAACTTTGCCACATTCCTCCTTTGGGACAGGATTTTAAAATCCTTCAATAAGGAGAGAGTCCAAAACCAATGGACTTTACAACAGAGGCTATGGTTGGTTGTTTGGAACCCATCTTGGGGTTCTCACTATAGTAATGATTTGATTTCTATTTCAGTGCAAATAGTTATTAGCAATCATTTACTTAGCCCTGTATATGGCACTGTTTTCCAGCATCAACAGTCATTCTCCATGGATGAAGTTACCACAATTATATTTATCATCTGCAGAATCCACAAGCTGATGGTATCACATTATAATTAGCAAAGTAAGGCAATTACATGAAGGATCCTTTCCTCCGGAACCTGCTCTTCTTTGACCAAAGTTTTATTTTCTTGACCTTCAGGCCATAATGTCTCTTCTTGAATTTTCTTTTAAAAAAAGGATCATTTACATGTAAAATCCAATGAAATTGTGCTTGGGATCCAAGAGGGGAGAGGAAGGAGGGAAGGGAAAGAACATGAATCATGTAACCATGGGAAAATATTCTTAATTAATTAATTAAATGCAAAATTAAAAAAAATTTTAAATAAAATAAAAAGGATCATTATCCAACTTTTCTCATAAAAATTAATTTTTCTTGATTACATATAAAAACCATTTTTAACTTTTCAAAAAATTTTGAGTTCCAAATTCTCTCTCTTTTTCCCTCCCTTCCCTCCTCCGGGAGAAGGCAAGCAATTTGATATAAGTTACACATGTGCAGTCATGCAAAATATATTTCCATATTAGTCACTCCAACATTTCTTTTTAAAAGACTTTTAATTCCAACTTCAACTTTCATGTCAGATATTTCTTTTGTTTAATACATACGGAGTCATTTTGCAATGTAAGCTCATGAAAAATATACAGGGTTTTTTTTTTTTATCTAATTCTAATCTGATTTGATGTTTGGTTGGAAAGCTCACTGATCTCCAAAATCTAATTCTTATTCCTCCCTCATTTCCAAAGGTCATTCTCTTTTAAATTATTTTGCTCTCTTCTCTACCCTTTGACCCAGGATTCATTTTTTCCCAACACATCAAAGAACAGTCACCACTGCAACATAAACACTTTCTGACCTTTAATCCTTAGTCCCCCCAAAATCTGATCAAATCTAATAAATTTCTTCCTTCTTCACTGTTTACCTTATCTCTGCCCTTGCTCCCTATCATACCATTAAAGTCTCAATAATTTGATTGTCTTGAAGTCCTTTTATCATATTCTAAAGTCTATCACTGTTTTCTTTTTTAAGTCTTAAACCTCTCTCGTCTCATCCAGAATCATAAATCTAGAGCTGGAAGGGATCTGAGACCAACTAGCCCAAAGCCTTCTGATAGATGAGGAATTATTGTTCCTGGCTATATCTGAAACTCTTCTCTTCTTTAGAGTTCCATGAGCAATGAGTTCACAAAATGTATTACACTTCCAATTCGGATAAAGTCAATATCCCTTCAACTAAGCTTCACCATAACATATTCTGATTGAGAAAGCAACTTGACAAGAGGTTTAATCATAATTCTAGGTTAGAGCTGGAAGGGATCTCAAAGGCCACCAAGTTCAAACTGCTTTCTTTTTTTTTTTTCAATCAATAAGTATTTATTAAGTACCTACTATGTGCCAATGACTGTACTAGGTACTAGGGATAAAACTTCAAAAAAATGAAATAATCCCTATCTGAAGATGCTTACATTCTATCTGAGAGGTATGAGAGAGGGATATGAATATGTTGTTTCTCCTTTTGAAAGAAACAAGGACTTCACAGGGTGATGTCTTGACTTGTTCCTGAATTGGATTTAAG
The DNA here is from genome assembly GCF_027887165.1 of Monodelphis domestica. NCBI lineage: Eukaryota > Metazoa > Chordata > Mammalia > Didelphimorphia > Didelphidae > Monodelphis > Monodelphis domestica. The sequence goes on along the minus strand of NC_077234.1, from coordinate 186,064,499 downwards.
TGAGGCAGAGCTGCACAAAGTTGTCAGCATCACTCTCTCTTCCAGAGTCATCAAAGTCCAGTGGCAAGACAAGAGTCAGGACAACTATCAATGGCCTGGGATGCAGTGGATGAAGGAGGCATCTTCTACGTCTGACCAAGCTCTAAGCCCTCTGCAGTGTTTGCTTCAGTCACCATTATGGCCACTGAAATAACTTGTTCCCATATACCCATTCTGCTGGGGGAAGTCTTCACATACTTGGGGTAGATCCCCCCAACTTATTCATAGGTTTGAATCCTGTTGCTTACCCTCATGTTATATTTATAAAGCCTAAATAAATAGAGAATAAATGCAAAATAAGTCAAAGGTAATTAGGGAGAGAGGGCACTAGAAAAGGAAGCTAAAGCCAAGATTGGTTAAGTTTCTTGTCCAAGGTCACATACAGGTAGCAGAGTTGAGATCTGAACTCATATATATTCCAAATCCAGTTCTTTTTAATCATTTATCTTTGCAAGTAACTATGCCCATATCATGCCCTCTTATCTATTTTAATTCCCATTTAATCCCTGGGCCTGGGATGATAATGATGATGATGCTCCAAAGAGCATGAATGGTAACTGTTTTCAATGATTGCCCTTCCCACCTCTCACCAGGAATTTCTTTTCTTTTCTTTTTTTAAATTAATTAATTAATTTAGTCAATTTAGAACATTATTCCTTGGTTACAATAATCACATTATTTCCCTCCCTTCCCTCCACCCACTCTTCTTGCAGCCAATGTGCAATTCCATTGGGTATTACATGTGTCCTTGATCAGAACCTATTTCCATGCTGTTGGTGTTTGCACTAGGATGTTCATTTAGAGTCTACATCCCCAACCATATCCCCTCAACCCATGTGATCAAGCAGTTGTTTTTCTTCTGTGTTTCTACTCCCACAGTTTTTCCTGAGTGTGGATAGTGTTCTTTCTTGTAGATCCCTCACCAGGAATTTCTGATGATCAACATTTCTTGCAAAATACACAGGCTCACAATAGGTAGGAAACCTCAGGATAGAACAAAGGGAAATGACAAGATACTTCAGCAATACAAACCTAGGGTCCTTTTTGGCCCCTTCATCCTTAAGAGAGAGGCTATTTGCCAAGGAGGGCATCAACAGGGTGAAATGCCTACAATGGACTAAAACTTCGGGAATTGGGGATTTCTAGGATACAATAACTATTTTGTTGTTGTCCAGTCGTGTCTGACTCTGTGTGACCCCTTTTGGGTTTTCTTGGCAAAAATGCTAGACTGGTTTTCCATTTCCTTCTCCAACTCATTTTACAGATGAAAAAACTGAGACAATGGGAATAAGTGACTTGGCCAGGATCATCCCACTAGTAATCCATGGAGGCCAGATTTGAACTCAGGAAGATAAGTCTTCTTGACTTCAGGACCAGCACTCCATCCACTGAGCCACCTAGCCATCAATAACTATAGGCTGCCCCAAGTTGCTTCAGCCTGTCTCCATCTGTCTTACAGAATGGTGGTGCCTTCAAAGAAGTAGAAAAGATGGGAAGAAGGCAGAGTTTAGGGTGGGAGTAGAGGGTGATGATGAATTCTATTTTGAATATTTTGAGTTTGAGATGAGACAATTTCCAAATGAAATCCATCCGGCTTATAGAGGTCCCTTCCACAAGAATAGCCACTGGCCACAAAAAGTCTCCTTCCTTCCCCATTGCTGCCACCTGGAACTCCTATTCCTTCTCTCTTTTTTACCTCAGACTCCATTCCTACACATCACCTCATGAGAGGATCATGTCAGAGTGTGGCCTGATCTATGGTAGCCCAGCTGGTGGTGGGACGGGAAAGGAAGAGAATAGAAGGTAAATGTCATTGTCTGCTTTATTACCTGCCCTCAGCATCCACTGCCACGAGCTTGCTGGTTAGTATAGTTCTTTTTTTTAAGTAAGCTTAGGAGAGTGTATTTTTCGGTTGATAAATGGAGCTTGTCTCCTCCCAGCAAATGATTCAGACCTCAGGAACAACAAGGCTCCGATAACCCAATGCCACTGTGGCTTCGACTGGGAATTGCTGAAATAACAGTCTCATCAGCAGTTCCCCTGCTCTTTTCCCATCTCATCCCTCCCTCCTCACTTAGAGGTAGAGAGGGCCCAGCTGCCACCTCCCAGGGAAAGACCACGGGAGCCATGATAGGGTTTTTCTCTGAGACCTCAGCTGAAATGGACTCCGGTCCTTTGAGTACAAAACCCATCATTTATCATGTTTGGATTACTTTTTCTTGCCCTGCAGGATCTAAATAAATGAGGGAAAGGGAGAAGGGGGTTGAGCATGGGGTGGGGGAGAAAGGAGGCCCAAGAGGGAATCTTTTGATTCCTTTCCGGTTCCCCCACGGTTTGTAAATAGGAAAAACAAATCCTTAAAAGGGCTGGGTGTAAAATGTTCACTTTCCACGCCGATATTCTCTAGGTGCTTCCTCTGACCTGAGCCCACAGAGTGATGGAGTGGAAATGGAAAGAGCAGCAGAGGGGCACGTCACATGATTTTGAACTCGGAGGTCCCTTGGCCTCATTCTTCAGTTTCTAGATGAAGAAGCGAAGCTCAGAGAACAAAGGACTCAACATCAAAAAGTGGGAGTGAACCCAAGGAGAGGACCAAGGTGGGAGCCTGGCTTCTCTTACTGGAGAGCCTGGGTTCTTCCCTGAGAATGCTGCCCTGAAGTTAAAAAGGAAGGGGCATTCCAGGAATCTTCCAGGCGTGGGCTAGGCCCAGAATTGTCCCCAGGACTAAGATCGATTTAAGATGGGCTTCCAAACCTCAAAGGTTGAAGGCCAACCACATATGCATAATAAAGACAGGAATTTGAAAGATAGAACAGAGGTCATTGAGGTGAAAGGCAATGCCTTAAGTGGCTCCTTCCCCTTTCCCCTCACCCCATCTGCCTGCCTCTCAATTATTTGCCTTGGAGATGGAGAAAAGAGAAAAAAACCCTTTGGGATTTGGAAAAACTTGGAGAAGCCTCGGACCCAGAGTGTCCTTGGCCGGTTCTTGGAAGGACAGCCTCTAGACTGATGCTCACCGGATCCAGTTTCATGATTTTCAAGCATTTTCTAATCTGAAATTTGATAAAGACAAGTACTAAATAGAACAGTTTACCTTTACAGGAGAAGGGAAGAGAGGCAGCTAAGTGGCTCAGTCCTACAGATCCTGGGTGCAAATATGGCCGCAGATAATCCCTAGTTGTGTGACTTGGCAAATCACTTAACCCTAATGGCCTAGCCCTTACCACTCTTCTGCCTTAGAACCAACCCTTAGCAGTTATTCTTTTTTTTTTCAATTTTAATTTTTCAAATTTATTTGATATTTTCCCATTTTTATTTTTCAAATCTATATTTTTCCATTTTTATTTTTCAAATCTATTCAATATTTTTTCATTTTTATTTTTCAAATCTATTCTACATTTTTCCATTTTTATTTTTCAAATCTATTCAATATTTTTCCATTTTTACTTTTCAATATTTATTTTTCTGGGTTATACGTGTATTATCATGCAAAACATATTTCCATATTCATTTTTGTAAGCAAATATTTTATAAAACCCAAACGCTAAAACATATACCCAAATAAAGAAATGATATGTCATATTTTTTACCTGTATTTCTACTCTAACAGTTTTTTCTCTGGAGATGCAGAGCATTTTTTTTTCATAAGTCCCTCAGAATTATCTGGGATCATTGTAACACTGTTAGTGATAAAGTCGATCACATCTGACCATTCCACAATATTTCAGTTATTGTGAATGATGATTTGATTCTACTTCACATTTATTCTAAGATGGAACAAAACAAAAAAGAGAGGATAGAGGGAAGAGGCTAAAAAAGAGACAAATCCTGAGGGTAGAACTGTGCAATTAAAATTTGAACCCTAGAACTACTATTCCCAGCATCCCCTGTTCCTTCTCAGGGTAGATAAATGCTAAGATAGAGAAGATATAAATTTTGGGTAGCCCTGTCTCTCTCTCTCTTCCTGTGATGGTGGCTGGCTAAAGCAGGTTTTCTGGGAGAGGCGAGAGAACTCTTCACATGGTTTTATTTTGGTTAGATAATTACATTTTTATAACTCTATTTCCTTTTTATTCCTTTACTTCAAGTGATTATTAATAAACTAAATAAAATATAATACTTGGAGTATTGGACATTAATTTAAATCCTACACTACTCAGCAGGTTGCTGTATGTTCTGAGATATTTGTTTCAATGGTAATAAATAAACATAAATAAAAATAAACAATAGTAATAAACATAAAAATTTTTTTAAGAATAAACACCTTTATATCATCGAACGTAATGGACTTCTCCATTGGTGGTGGTGTAATGTCCCTGAACAACTTGCAGGGACCCAGGAGAAAAAAACACCATTCATAAGCAAAGGATAAACTACGGGAGTGGAAACACCGAGAAAAAGCAACTGCCTGACTACAGAGGTTGAGGGGACATGACAGAGGATAGACTCTAAATGAACACTCTAATGCAAATACTATCAACAAAGCAATGGGTTCAAATCAAGAAAACATCTAATGCCCAGTGGACTTACGCGTCGGCTATGGGGGGTGGGGGGGGAGGAAAAGAAAATGATCTATGTCTTTAACGAATAATGCTTGGAAATGATCAAATAAAATATATTAAAAAAAAAAAAGAATAAACACCTTTAATAGCCAATATTCATAAAATTAAACCTACTTATGGAGGGGGGGGAACAAAAACTAAGTAACTAATAGTTTTACCCTGATGCAAAGACTATGTGCATGACTTCCTCCTTCCCCTGGCCACCTTGCCCCTGTGAGTCCTGGGCAGGCATGTTCTCTACATCCCTGAAAAGGTAATTCATGTCTAATGTTGGTTTCTGGTGACATCATGCTGCTCTCACTGGACCGGTATATTGGGTAGCATTTGTCAGGTGTTGGAGAAGAATACTACCTTATGCCATTTCTGCTAAGCCAGTGGTCATTGCTGGACACTACTAGTTGTTATGAGATTTCTTTCTACTTTCAGCTTCTAGCTTCAGCTGGAGTCCTCAACTACTTCTTCCCTATAAAGTGGGTTCCACCATCATTTAACTTAAAATCCAAATGCCTGAGCTCTAGGTCTTTTAGAAAAGCAGAGACCTCAGCCTTTTATAGGATCATGGAAACCCCCTTAGCAATTTTACTCTACTTCTTAGTGTATGACCTTGGACAAATCATTTCTCTGCAAAATGGAAGAGTTGATCTATCTTTTCTCTAAGGTTTCTATCAACTCTAAAATTCTCTCCTTCTTAAATTCATCATGAGTTGAGCAGGTTTCTGTAGGGTGGGCCTAGGAGCATAACCACTATTCATAGCATCATGACCTTCCTATTTCTGTTGAAGGCACAACTATCCTTTTTATCACCTACTTTCACAAGCTTGAAGTCATCCTCAACACTTCCTTTCCCCTGGATCCTCATAGCCATTCAACTCTTGTCAAATCCATTTCAGCAACCTCGTTCTCCCTAGCTACATAGCTATAACCCTGGTTCAGGCCTTCATTATTCTTCTTTGGGAATTGTTTCAATACCTTCTTGCCCAAGGGTATATGGATTGAAAAAGTCTGGGAACATGGGGTATGTTTTTCCCCCCAGTTGAATGGAAAATCTATTACAATAATGATTTTTTTTAATCTTCATATATTCAGTAACCAAAGATAGACCTATGGTGCTTACATATTTTTGTGGTTCAGTTGTATCCAACCCTTCCTGACTCTTTTCCTTAGCAAAGATAGTGAAATGGTCTGCCATTTCCTTCTCCAGTGGATTAAGGCAAACAAAAATTAAGTGACTTGGGCAAGGTCATGAAGATAGTGTCTAAAATTGGATTTGAACACAGGTCTTTCAGACTCCAGACCCAACATTGTACCCATTGAGCTGCCCCTGTGGTAGTAGGCATTTAATTGATGGTTGGATTGCATTGGTCAGTGTATTCCAACTTCCCCATAAAAAATTTATAAAGAACTTCTCTAACACAATTATTTGGCAAATCGAGGACACAAGGACCCACCTTTACTTGTTTACCTAGGAGGAAGATTCAGGGTTCAACTGTTTGGGAAGGATCTTTGCCAGGAAGCACTAAATCAAGCCTAATGACTTTAACTAGTTCAATTCTAAACAAAGCTTAAATAATGTCCAATTTTTTTTGGGGGGGGGGGAGTAAAATAAAGATAGTCTCACAATATCATATGCTTATTCTCCTTGGCTAAGAGAGGTCTGTTTTCATAACTTTCTTACTTGCTGAAAGACTTGGATATTTGTACAATCTGCCTTATTCTTCTCTGGTAATAAATTTCTTTCTGTTGTTATTGTTTAGGCATTTCAGTTGTGTCTGACTCTTCATGACCCCATTTGGTTTTTCCTTGGTAAAGTTACTGGCATGGTTTGCCATTTCCTTCTCTAGCTCATTTTACACTTGAGGAAACGATGGTAGGTAGCATTAAGTGACTTGCCCAGGGAGGGTCACCCAGCTAGTGTCTGAGGCTGGATTTGAACTCAGGGCTTCCTGACTCCAGGCCAGCCACCTAGCTGCCCTTAAGTAAATTTTCTTAGTGCCAGCCTAATAGTCTTAAATGGAAGAAGCCAGGATTTCTAGGATCATTCAAACTCCAGTGAAACAGGATTAGCTGCACCAAAATGCAAAGGGGAAATAGTGGTTGAAAATAGAATACAATGCCAACCACTGATAGATAATTGATGGAAAATCAGTCAATAAACATTTATTAAGAGCCTACAATGTTTTGGACCCTATACTAAGCTCTAGTCTCTAGAGTCTAGAGATTCAAATAAAGGTATAATACTGTCCTTGCCCTCAAGTGTTTCACAGTCTAAGGGGGAAAGATAATAAGTAACAAGAAACTAAAAAGGGGCAGGGAAAAAAGTTACCCAGCAAGAGGATGTGATGTAATCTCACAGCCAGGGTGGGAAATGATAAGAGGAAATGAGAGTTTCAGAGTTCATTTAATCTTGCAGAATGATGAGTTTCTAGAAATTATTAAAGCCAGGAAAGTAGCTAGATGGGAGATGATGAAGTACCTTCTGAGTACCCTGCTTAAATGGTGGAGGATCTGAGTGGAGCTTTCCAATGTCCACTCTCTATCCTCTCCAATTGAAAGGGAAAGAAAAAGGGAGGGTTGAAGAGGTGTGAGTTTCCCAGTTGATTTCAGCTTACAGAATGATGAGTTTTTGGAGGCCACAAAATCTAGGAAAGTAGCCATGAGAAATGATTATATGGCAAAATATCATTTTAATCCTCAGAAAACAAGCAATACATCCATCGGGAGATGGAAGGGTTGTTACTGATTCTTCTACATTTTGGTGCAGAGTTCTTGAAATGAAAGAATAAGGAGATGATATATGAACTGATGCAAAGTGAAGTGAGCAGAACTAAGAGAACATTATTGTTTTTATTCAGTCCTTTCAGTCAGATCCAAACCCTAGCTGGGGTTTTCTTGGTAGAGATAAGAGAGTGGTTTGCCATTTACTTTTTCAGCTCATTTTATTAATGAGGAAACTGAGGCATACAGTATTAAGTGACTTATAACAGCAATATTATAATGATGATCATCTGTGAAGGAGACTTAGCTACTCTGATGGAGACAATGATCCACGAAAATTCCAAAGGACTCATGATGAAAAATGTTATCTGCCGCCAGAGAAAACTGTTAGAGTCTAACTGAAGAGCAAAGCATACTATTCTGTACTTTTTTTGGTGCTGTTTTTTCTTTTACAATGTGATTAATATGGAAATATATTTTGCATGATCATACACATATGAACTCAAATTGTTTATCATCTCAAAGAGGGGAAAGGAGAGAAAGGGACAGAATTTAGAATTCAAAAAATTTAAAAATAAACATTAAAATCATTTTTACATGCAACTGGGGAAAAATAAAATATTAAAAAAAGAAAAGTTAGTAGATAAGCTTTAAAATAGCTGCTGATCAAAGCATATAGGTTTCACTTATTTATTTGGGCACATGTTTTGAGGTTTTAGTTTTATAAGATTATTCACTTACAAAAATGAAAGATATGGAAATGTTTTGTGTGACAATACATGTATAACCCAGATCAAATTGCTTGCCAGCTCCGGGAGTGGGGAGACAATTTGGATCATTAACATCGGAAATTGTGTATGGAAATTTGTTATTACATGCAAATACAACCTTTTTTAATTAAAGTTGGATAAAATGGCTGCCAATCTTTGCTAGGAAGGAAAGCACTTGTTCTGGGCAAGATGATACAAAGCCTGGAGTACTGGAGACTAGAAAATGTCAATTTTTGCTGATGAAACTCACTTTTTCATTCAAGGCTATAGCAAAACCATTGTTGGAAGGAGTCCACGTAAGTCTGTAAGATTGAGTCATCTTCATCAGACAGTAAGACATCCACTGCAAAACATTTTTTGGAGATTTTCTCTTCCAATGGACTTTAATGACAAAACCATGAACTCTGATAAATATATGAGTCTGGAGAATTCGATTGTTCTGGCATTATAGAAATTCTCAAAGGGAGATAGTTTACTGTAAGACAATCTTACACTATGCAAAATGTCATAAAAGGTTAAGAAATTTACCTAAGAGATGGAGATAAACTATTCCAATGCCCTGGGAACTCATCTTTTGTAAATTCCATTCAAAACCTGAAGTCTATAATCCAGCCAGGCTTTGGAAAATGGGCTGCTCACAAATGTACACTTACTATCCAGTGCCATCCAGGTATGGTTTCATGATGAAGAATTAAAGAATGAAAGGTCAGAATATCATGAATTCAACATCACCTCCAAAACAAAACTCATTACTTTTCCCCTAAGCCATTCTCTCACCTTCCAGACTTCCCTATTAGCATCTTTCTCATTACACAGGCTCCCATCCTAGCTGTTATTCTCGATTCCTCATTCTCTCCCATAGCCTATGTCCAGGCTGCTACCACGGCTGGTCATTCGTACCTTTGTAGCATCTCTTGTACATGCTGCCTTCTCTTCACTGACTGCTACTGATACAGACTGTCCTCATCTCACGCCTGGACTATTACCGTAGCCTGTTTGGTCTACCTGTCTCACGTATTTCTCCACCCCAGTTCATCCTCTATTCAGACACCAAAGTGATCTTCCTAATGCTCAGGTCTGGTCATGTTCCCCTCCTTCTCCATAAACACCTGTGGCTGCCTATCACATCCAGGATCAATTCTAAAATCCTGTTTTGGGGGGTTGCTGTGTAGCTCAGTGGATTGAGAGCCAGGCCTAGAGAGGGGAGGTCCTGGGTTCAAATCTGGCCTCAGACACTTCCTAGCTGTGACCCTGGGCAAGTCACTTAACCCCCCTTGCCTAACCCTTATTGCTCTTCTGACTTGGAACCAATGTACAGTATTGATTCCAAGACAGAAAATAAGGGTTTCTAAAAAAATAAAATAAAATCCTATTTTGCACTTAAAGTTCTTTATAACCTGGCCTCCTCTTACAGTTCCAGTCTTTTCATTTCTTACTCTCACATATTCTTTGATCTAGTAATACTGGCCTCTTTGCTGCTCCCAGAAACACACACACACACACACACACACACACACACACACACACACACACACACATAAACACACACACTCCATTTCTTGACTCCAAGCATTTTCTTTGTCTGTCCCCAATGATGGGAATGTTCTCCCTCTTCATCTTTGCTTCCTGGCTTTCCTGCTTTCTTTAAGTCCCAACTAAATTATCTTCTACAAGAAGCCTTTCCCTATAACTAAAAAAAAAAACAACAAAAAACCCAAACCATACCTTCCATCTTGAAATTAATATTATGTATTGGTTCCAAAGCAGAAGAGCAGTAAGGGCTGGGCAATGGAGATTAAGTGACTTGCCCAGGGTCACACAACTAGGAATTGTCTGAGGCATGATTTGAACCCAGAAGCTCCCTCCCAACCCACTGAACCACCTATTGCTCTCCCCATCACTCTTAATTGTATTGCCTCTTTTCTATTGATTATTTCCAACTTAACCTGTATGTGATTTGTTTGGAAATTGTTGTTTGCACATTGTGTCTCCCAATTAGACTGAGCCTTGAGAGCAAGGACTGTCCTTTGCCTTTCTCTATATCCCCAATACTTAGCATGGTGCTTGCTATATATGCCCATGATAAATTGACTGATAAATCATGAAAATTATGGAAGATTATAGAAGAGGATATAGTACGAATAATGCATCTTAAAGATATAAAAAGTTGCAAGGTTTATTGAATGCTGATAGATTCAGTTATTATACTTTGTCCCAATTTAATTCATAAATCATCATAATCATCAACTAGTTGGCACTGAGGTTGGAATGCCAGGCTTGGAGTCTGGAGGTTCAAATTTGGCTTCAGACATTTCCTAGCTGTGTGACCCTGGGCAAGTCACATAACCTCCATTGGCTAGCAATTACCACTCCTCTGTCTTGGAAATGACTTTGAAACAGAAGGTAAGGGATGAAAAAATTGTTGTCATCATTATTTTTAAAGGAATTAAGACTCAAAATGACCCTCATCATTTATCTAGCCCTAATCTTTGGCTACAACGAGGTTTTTCCAGAAAAGATTTTACATAACTCTCATCATTTCCTCACAAGTAGCCAATATACTTCAAGGTTTTTAGTTTGCATTTATTTATTTATTTTACATTATCGTCGTTTTCTCTTTCACTCCTCCTCCCCCTCTTCCTACCCCAGGGTGACCCCATGTTTGCCACAGGAATCCACTCATGGTGCTAGAGACCTCCATTCATTTCTCTTGACATCTAAAGATGCCGGAGGAGAGCTAGAGCTGTGCCCCTGTCATCCCTCATTCTTAGCAGTGAACAGACCTCTTTTACTCACACACCACTCTAATGATAGCCTTCCTTCCACTGCTCCCTCTTAATTTCCTATTTATAAAGTGCCATAGCCTGCTTCCAACAGCCAGAATCTGCCCATTGCTTTTTGAATACATTTTTACTCCAGTTCTTTGGAGTCTGGAGTGTTCCATGACTCATAACCATATAATAATAGGAGAAGAACATTGGTGCTAAAAATAGGCACCACCAAGTCAGAAGAGTGGGAAGGGTCAGGCAATGAGGGTTAAGTGACTTAACTGCCCAGGGTCACACAGTTAAGAAGTATCTGAGGTCAGATTTGAACTCAGGACCTCCCATCTCTGGACCAGACTCTCAATCCACTGAGATTTTATTTTTTATATATAAAAATATGTAATATTTATTCATAAATTTTATATAAAATTTATAAACATAAATAAATTTATACATGTATCCCTACCCTTTCCTCTATCTAGCAAGCCATCTTCTATAACAAAGAATTTAAAAAGAGGGAAAAATAGATCACCAAAAACAAAGCATCAATAGTATGTAATAATAATAGCTAATATATGTAGTGTTCACTATGTGTAGGTGCTGTGTTGTGTTTTTTGTTTGTTTGTTTTTTAAACCCTTACTTTCCATCTTAGAATCAATACTGTGTATTGGTTCTAAGGCAGAAGAGTGGTACAGGCTAGGCAATGGAGGTTAAGTGATTTATCCAGGATCACACAGCTAGGAAGTATCTGAGGGGAAATTTGAACCCAGGACCTCTCATCTCTGGGCCTGACTCTCAATTCATTGAGCCACCCTGCTGCACCCATGTTAAGTGTTTTTACAATTATTAACTCATCTGATTCTCACAAAAACTCTGGGAGGTAGGTATATTATGCCCATTTTATTGATGGGGAAACTGTGGCAAACATAGGTCAAGTACCTTGCCCATGTTTATCCAGCTAGGAAATGTCTAAGGCCAGTTTAATTCAAGCCTTCCCAACTCCAGGCCTTGCATTCTATTCACTGAACAATCTGTTACTGTTCGTGCAAAATGTTATGTGAAAATAATGGTCCCTGTTTCAGGAAAAAGGGTTAGTATTTTTGCTATTTGAATCAAATGTGTAGTAAACAATAGCTCAATGGAAATTTTATGTCCTTTTTATTTTTCAGTTAATTATATGCCTATGAAGATGTGTTTTCTTGAAGAATTTCATTTTGGAAAGCCTGCTTATTTCTTCCCTCCTCAAACAAGTCGTTATTTGTACTTTCTAGGCTTTGTTTTTTGAATAATATCAAGGTTTATAATTTTCTCCTAAGTATCTGGTCTCCTCTTTTCTTTTAGCTATCTCATTTATAATATTGCATTTTATCTCTTTATTCCTCCAATTTGGTATTGATTTTTTATGTTTTCTCCAAGTCAAAATTGTGTTGCTTCTAGGATAGACTTCTGTATGTAGTCAAACTGACCTTCCCATTTTTGTTGCTTTCATGTAATTTTAATTTTCTTTTGTAGCATATTGGGGACGGTGATGGTAGAATCACAGCAAAGATGATAGCTCTATTGCCACTGAAAAGAAAAAGAGTTTGTTATAGAAATCTTCAATTTTCCCCATTTTCATCTTTGTTGTCCCCCATTTCATTCTTTTTTAAATTTCTGATGCTGTATTTATATTTTTTATTTTTTAAATTTACATTAATTTATTTAGTCAATTTAGAACATGATTCCTTGGTTACAAGAATCATATTATTTCCCTCCCTCCCCTACCTCTACCTTTCCCATAGCTGACATGTAATTCCACTGGGTATTACATGTGTCCTTCATCAAAACCTATTTCACATGTTGTTGATGTTTGCATTAGGATGTTCATTTAGGGTCTACATCCCCAGCCATATCCCCCTCAAGCTATGTATTCAAGCAGTTGTTTTTATTCTGTGTTTTTACTTCCACAGTGTTTCCTCTGAATGTAGAGAGTGTTCTTTCTCATAGATCCCTCCAGGTTGTTCAGGATCCCTGCATTGCCACTAATGGAGAAGTCCATTATGTTCGATTGTACCACAGTGTATCAGTCTCTGTGTACAATGTTTTCCTGGTTCTGCTCCTCTCACTCTGCATCACTTCCTGGAGGTCGTTCCAGTCTCCATGGAATTCCTCCACTTTATTATTCCTTTGAGCACAATAGTATTCCATCACCAACATACACCACAGTTTGTTCAGCCATTCCCCAATGGAAGGGCATCCCCTCATGTTCCAATTTTTTGCCACCACAAAAAGTGCAGCTATGAATATTCTTGTACAAGTCTTTTTCCTTATTATATGTTTGGGGTACAAACCCAGCAGTGCTATGGCTGGATCAAAGGGCAGACAGTCTTTTAGCGGCCTTTGGGAATGGTTCCAAATTGCCCTCCAGAATGGTTGGATCAATTCACAACTCCACCAGCAATGAATTAGTGTCCCAACTTTGCCACATCCCCTCCAGCACTCATTACTTTCCATAGCTGTTATGTTAGCCAATCTGCTAGGTGTGAGGTGATACCTCAGAGTTGTTTTGATTTGCATCTCTCTGATTATAATAGATGTAGAGCACTTTTTCATGTGCTTATTAATAGTTTTGATTTCTTTGGCTGAGAACTGCCTGTTCATGTCCCTTGCCCATTTGTCAATTGGAGAATGGCTTGATTTTTTGTACAATTGGTTTAGTTCTTTATAAATTTCAGTAACTAGACCTTTGTCAGAGGTCTTTGTTATGAAGATTGTTTCCCAATTTGTTGCTTCTCTTCTAATTTTGGTTGCATTGATTTTGTTTTTACAAAACCTTTTTAATTTGATGTAATCAAAATTATTGATTTTACATTTTGTGAGTTTTTTCTAGCTCTTGCTTGGGTTTAAAGTCTTTCCTTTCCCAAAGATCTGACATTTATGCTATTCTGTGTTCACCTAATTTGCTCATAGTTTCCTTCTTTATATTCAAGTCATTCACCCATTCTGAGTTTATCTTGGTGTAGGGTATGAGATGTTGATCCAAACCTAATCTCTCCCATACTTTCTTCCAATTTTCCCAGCAGTTTTCATCAAATAGTGGATTTTGGTCCCAAAAGCTGGGATCTTTGGACTGTTTTGCTGAGATCACTTACCCTAAGTCTATTCCACTGATCCTCCTTTCTGTCTCTTAACCAGTAGCATATTGTTTTGATGACCACTACTTTAGAGTATTGTTTGAGATCTGGGACTGCAAGGCCTCCTTCTTTCGCATTTTTTTTCATGATTTCCCTGGATATTCTTAATCTTTTGTTCTTCCAAATGAAGTTTGTTATGGTTTTTTCTAATTCAGTAAAGAAGTTTTTTTGGTAGTTTAATGGATATGGCACAAAATAAGTAAATTAATTTGGGTAGGTTTGTCATTGTTATTATGTTAGTTCATCCTATCCATGAGCAGTTAATATTTTTCGAATTGCTTAGATCTAGTTTTAATTGTGTGGAGAGTGTTTTGTAGTTCTGTTCATGTAGTTCCTTATTGGTCTTGGCAGATAGATTCCTAAGTATTTTATATTGTCTAGGGTGATTTTAAATGGAATTTCTCTTTCTAATTCTTGCTGCTGAGATGTGTTGGAAATATATAGAAATGCTGATGATTTATGATTATGATTTATTAAACTCTTTACCTCAGTATTCAAGGCTACTTTCTATTCTCTAATATCCTCCATATTTTACATCATTTCTTAAAATATCTCCCGTCACTAAACTCTACGTAACCTGAAATACAGTTAATCTTCCATTTTCCAAGGGGTAACATGTAGGTTTATTTTGTATCCTGCAATTTTGCTAAAGTTGTTGATTATTTTGACTAGCTTTTTGGTTGATTCGCTAGGATTCTTTAAGTAGACCATCATATCATCCGCAAAGAGTGATAACTTGTTCTCCTCCTTGCCAATTTTAATACCTTCAATTTCTTTTTCTTCTCTAATTGCTACAACTAGTGTTTCTAGTACAATGTTATATAATAGAGATGATAATGGGCATCCTTGTTTGACTCCTGATCTGATTGGGAAGACTTCTAGTTTATCCCCATTGGAGATGATGTTTGCTGATGGTTTTAGATATATACTGTTTGTTATTTTTAGGAAAGGCCCTTCTATTCCTATCCTTTCTAGTGTTTTCAATAGGAATGAGTATTGTATTTTGTCAAAGGCTTTTCCTGCATCTATTGAGATAATCATGTGATTTTTGTCAGTTTGTTTGTTAATATGGTCAATTATGTGGATGGTTTTCCTAATATTGAACCATCCTTGCATTCCTGGTATGAATCCTACCTAGTCATAGTGAATAACCCTCATAATGACTTTCTGGAGTCTTTTTGCTAGTATACTATTTAAGATTTTTGTATCTATATTCATTAGGGAGATTGGTCTATAGTTTTCTTTCTCTGTTTTTGACCTTCCTGGCTTTGGAATCAATGCCATATTTGTGTCATAAAATGAATTTTGTAGAAATCCTTCTTTGCTTATTCTGTCAAATAGTTTGTATAATATTGGGATTAGTCCTTCTTTGAATGTTTGATATAATTCATTTGTGAATCCTTCTGGCCCTGGGAATTTTTTCTTAGGGAGTTCTTTTATGGCTTGTTCAATTTCTTTTTCTGATATGGGGTTGTTTAGGTAATTTATTTCTTCTTCTTTTAGTCTAGGCAATTTATATTTTTGTAAATATTCATCCATATCACCTAGATTGCCATATTTATTGCCATATAGTTGGGCATAGTAATTTTTAATGATTGCCTTAATTTCCTCTTCATTAGAGGTGAGGTCTCCCTTTTCATGTTAGATACTGTCAATTTGGTCTTCTTCTTTCCTTTTTTAAAATTAGATTGACAAGTACTTTGTCTATTTTATTTGTTTTTTCAAAGTATTAGCTTCTAATCTTATTTATTAACTGAATAGTTCTTTTTGACTTTCAATTTTTATTGATTTCTCCTTTGATTTTTAGGATCTCTAATTTAGTCTTCATCTGAGGATTTTTAATTTGTTCACTTTCTAGTTTTTTAATTTGCATGCCCAATTCATTGTCCTCTGCCATTTTAAATTTGTTAACATATGAACTCAGGGATATAAATTTCTTCCTGAGTACTGCTTTGGCTGCATCCCATAGATTTTGAAAGGATGTCTCATCATTGTCATTTTCTTCAATGAAATTATTGTTTCTATGATTTGTTCTTTAAGACATTTTGGAGAATTGTATTGTTTCATTTCCAATTAATTTTTGATTTGCCTATCCATGTACCCTTACTAATTATTATTTTCTTTGCCTTGTGATATGAGAAGGTTGCATTTATTATTTCTGCTCTTTTGCACTTTTTTGCCCTAGTACATGGTCAATCTTTGTGAATGTACCATGTGCTGCTGAAAAGAAGATATATTCCTTTTTGTCCCTGTTTATTTTTCTCCACATATCTACTAACTCTAATTTTTCTAAGATTTCATTCATTTCTCTTACCTCTTTCTTATTTATTTTTTGGTTTGATTTATCTAGTTCTGATAGAAGAAGTTTCAGGTCTCCCACTGGTATAGTTTTTCTATCTGTTTCATCCTTGAGCTCCACTAGTTTCTCCTTTAGAAATTTGGGTGCTATGCCATTTGGTGCATATATGTTGAGAACTGATATTTCCTCATTGTCTATACTGCCTTTTATCAGGATGTAATTACCTTGCCTTTCTCTTTTAACTATATCTATTTTTACTTTGGCTTTGTCAAATATCATGATTGTGACTCCTGCCTTCTTTTTATCAGTTGATGCCCAATAGATTTGGCTCCATCCTCTTACTTTCACCCTATGCGTATCTATCTTCCTCATGTGTCTTTCTTGCAGACAGCATATGGTAGGGCTTTGGATTCTAATCTACTCTGCTATTTGCTTCTGTTTTATGGGTGAATTCATTCCATTCACATTCAGAATTATAATTACCAGCTGTGTATTTCCCAACATTTTGATTTCTACTCCTAGTCCTGCCTTTACTTTTTTCACTATTTCCTTCTACACCAAAGTTTTGTTTTTAATCAGTCTCCCTAATTCCCACCCTTATTTTACTTCCCTTTCTACTCCACTCCCTTCTTATCCCCGCCCTTATTTTCTTTAGTCTTTTTAACTCCCCCCCACCCTCTCCCTCCCTTGTACTCCTTCCCTCCTCACCATTCCGTTTGTTACCCTTCTACTTCCCTATAGGGTGCAAATCAATTCTCTGCCCCAATGGATTTGATTGGTCTTCCCTCTGAGTCAATTTCAATGCACGTACAAGTTGAGTATTTCCTATCTCCAACCTCTTTACCCTCCCAATAAATTGATGTTCTTCCCCCTCCCACCATGAGCTTCTGTGTGACATATAAATTTACCCCATTTTGTTTCCTTTCCCATTTCTTTTAGTATTAACCTCTATTTTTAGCTCTAGTTGTATGTGTGTGTGTGTGTGTGTGTGTGTATACTATACACACACACACACACACATATATATATATATATATATATATATATATATATATTTATCATATACATATTTATGTCTTGGCATTTCATCCTATACAGTTTGTCACTGTTCCCTCTAAGTGCAATTTCTCTAGTTGCCCAGGTGATAATAACAATTTTTAAGAGTTATCAATGAATGACCTCTTTTCTTATACGATAGATAACATATCATTTTAACTTATTGGGACTCTTTAAAAAGTTTTATTGTTCTTGTTTTTTTGGTTGTTTTTGCTTTTTTTTTCTTTTTTTCCTCTTTTTGTTTTTTTGGTTGTTTTTGCTTTTTTTTTCTTTTTTTCCTCTTTCTTAATTACCTTTTGATGATTCTCTTGAGTTCTGTGCTTCGACATCAAATTTTCTGTTCAGGTCTGGTCTTTTCTTTACAAATGCTTGGAATTCTTCCATTTTGTTAATTGACCATGCTTTCCCCTGTAATAATAGAGTCAGTTTTGCTGGGTAATTGGTTCTTGGTTGTAGACATATTTCCTTAGCTTTCCAGAATATCATATTCCATGCCTTTCGGTCCTTCATTGTAGATGCCGCCAGATCCTGTGTTATCCTCATTGTGGTTCCATGGTATCTGAATGACTTCTTCTTGACAGCTTATAATATTTTTTCCTTGGTCTGATAGTTCTTGAATTTGGCTATAACATCCCTGAGTATTGTCAGTTGGGAATTAAGTACAGGAGGTGATCTGTGGATTCTTTTGATCTATACTCTTCCCTCTTGTTCTAGAATATTGGAGCAGTTTTCTTGGATAATTTCCAGTAGTATGATGTCCAGGCTTTTTCTTTTGTCATAGTCTTCTGGCAGACCAATGATTCTTAAGTTGTCTCTCCTGGAATGATTTTCCAAATCTTCTGTTTTATGGATCAAGTGCTTCATGTTTTCCTCAATTTTTTCATTCTTTTGATTTTGTTTTATAGTGTCCTGCTGCCTTGTGAAGTCGCTTGTTTCTAGTTGTTGTATTCTGGATTTTAAAGCCTGGATTTCATCCCTGACTTTTTGATCATCCTTCTCCTTCTGGTCTGATTTTCTTTGGAGGTAATCTTTCATCTTCTTTGCCTCATCTTTCATCTTCTTTGCCTCATCTTTCATCTCCTTTGCCTCATGTTGAAGCTGGTTAATTTTGGCTTTCAAGACACCATTTTCTTGTTTTAGTTCAAATGCCTCTGTTTCCAGATGACTTATTTTACTTTGTAGGATCTTTTCCCAGTTGTCTTCAGACTCTCTTAATTATGTTTTGAATTGTATTTTGAGTTCTTCCAGAGCCTATATCCAATTTGCTGGGGTTTCTGTTTTTTGCTTGGTGTTCCCTTATCCTTCTCTATTGCATTTACTCTTTGTTCATTGACTGTATAGAAGCTGTAAATTATAATTTTTTTTCTTTTTCTGTTGTTTACTCATACTTACCTGTGCTCTTGATCCTCTCATGGTTTTGGGTGTGTGTGTGTGTGTGTGCGTGTGTGTGTGTGTGTGTGTGTGTGTGTGTGTGGCTTTGGGCTTTTCTTTTAGCCTTCACCCTTTGTGCTTTGTCAGAAAATCTCTCAATGCAGTTTGTGGGGGAGGGGTGTGGGAGCTCGAGCTTCCCTGCCCTCTGAAGGCTTTGATGGGATTAAATCTAGCTGGGTTGGGCTGGATGTGTCCTGAAGCCAAAACCTCGGGAAGGGGGGGCAGCAATATGGAATGTCTCCCCTGCTGCAACTAGGCTGCCTAGTCTATGCTCTATGCTTCTTCTCTAACTGCTTCCCCATCACCTGTGTTTGATGCTCTGAACCGGGCACAGCTTTGCCCGCAAGGTACTCCAAGCCAGCACCTTTGCCTACCCAGAGGTTCTAGCTGCCCTGTAGGCTTATTGCTCAAAGTGGGGGAGGGGTCCCAGGACCTTCCTTCTTCCTGGGAATTCTGGCTTTGGGGGCATACCTTTTAAGTCGAGTCCCATAGGAGGGTTCCTTGGCTCCATCTTGTTGTTAAGTTTGATTTTCAGTTCCCTAGGAGCATTAGTTTGTAATTGGTAAGGAAGGGTTTTCAGAGGTCTGAACTTTTGCTGCTTCTATGCAGCCACCTTGACTCTGCCCATGTCCCCCATTTCATTCTTAAGTAACTTCATGAATAAGTCTTGATCAATGACACATGTAAAACCCAGAGGAATTGCGTGTCACCTACAGGAGGGGAGTTGGAGGAAGGTAGGGAAAGAACATGAATCTTGTAACCATGGAAAAATGTTCTAAATTAATTAATTAAATAAGATTTTACAAAACTTAAAAGAAATTAAGTGACCTCATGATGATCTGGCTTAGGGGATGTCTCTTGTTCTTTGTGTAAACTTGTTTATGACTTATACATTAGTCATTAGGCTTTAAAAATATGATAGTAATTAAGGAGTTTCCTTGATCTGCTATAATATAGCAACTACCATGGAGTTGAGCATGCATTATCTGGATCATTGACAATGACATCAGTCTTAAAGTATTTGTCTGTTGGGAAGATGCAGGAATTCCTTACCAGCAATTGTGCTCTTCATCACAGAGGACTGGCCACTAAGCCACAAAGGATTACTCCCTCAGTAGCCATTCAATGGAAAGGCCAAATTCTCTGCCTTTCTAGTTCAAGGAAGCCTCTTGGTTGGGACATAAACCATACTAACCCTCTTTTGAAGGTGGGAAAAGATCTCTCTTCAGCCTCCACTTCCTAGAAGGAGCTATGGTGATTGTACATACATGATAACAAGTGCATTTATTTGCTAAGGTGAGACTGAGACTGAATCTCAAGACCTTAGCTAAATCTTTTATTTAATGTGTCTTTCTCATAACATAGCTAATAAAATAATGGTCCAATTTATAGGTGTTTTCAGCCTTAGTACTTACCGCATGTGAGGAAGAGGTCCAAAGTTATTGAGAAGTATGGACTATATATAATGATGATGATGATAATGATTTATTATTCAGTTGTTTTCTAGTTGTGTCTGACTCTTTGTGACCTGATTTGAGGTTTTCTTGGCAGAGATCCTAGAGTGGGTTGCTATTTCTTTCTCCAGAAGATGTGGAAACTGAAGAAAACAATTAAGTGACTTGTCTAGGGTCGCATAGCTAGTAAGTATGAGACCAGATTTGAACTCAGGAAAATGAATCTTCCTAACTCCAGGCTGGGCATTATATCCACTGGGTCACCTCACTGCCCCCAATGATATTGGTAGCATTATTATAATAATTACTTGATATTATGATATTATACTATTATTAAAATCATAATAAATATCAATGATAGTTAACACATATATACTTCTAGTCACTGTGCTAAGCACCTTATAATTATTATTTTATTTGATCCTTATAACAACCCTGGAAGGAAGGTGCTATTATTAGCCCCATTTTGCAGATGAGGAAATTGAGACAAACAGAAGTTAAGTAATTTGCCAGGGTCACATGGCTAATTAGTATCTGAAGCTGAATTTGAAATCAGGTCTTCCTGACTCCAGACTTGGCACTCTGTGCACTACAGTGCCATCTAGTTGCCCCTATATGTATATAAATATTGTGGAATACTTACAGCTTGATCAGACATTGAAGATACCATAGTTATTAACTGCATCCTGGGCCATCACCGGTTGGGCCATCATTGGTTGTCTTGACTTTTGATGACTCTGGAAGAGAGAGTGAGGCTGTCTTTGTGCAACTTTGCCTCACTTAAATGTACTTTATGTACAAGTCAAGAAATTATGTTCTAGATGTCATTGGACCTCTTCTAAAAGAAAAGATTAACAACAACAACAATTGTCCATTATCAGCAATATAATTTAACAAAGTATTAGAATTGCTAGCAGTAGCAATGAGAGAAGAAAAAGAAATCAAAGGAATCAGAATGGACAAAGAGATAATAAAACTCTCTCTGTTGATTATATGATGATATATGAGAAAATCCCAGAGAATCAACCAAAAAGTTAGTTGAAACAATAGATGATTTTGGGAAAGTAGCAGGATATAGAATAAATCCACATCCATCCATCAGCATTTTTATGTTACTGAAAAAGTCCCATAAGAAGAGATAAAGAAATTCTATTCAAAATAACAGATAGAACAAAATACCTGGGAGTATACCTGCCAAAACAAATCT
The DNA here is from genome assembly GCF_027887165.1 of Monodelphis domestica. Taxonomy (NCBI): domain Eukaryota; kingdom Metazoa; phylum Chordata; class Mammalia; order Didelphimorphia; family Didelphidae; genus Monodelphis; species Monodelphis domestica. Next base: position 186,043,027 of record NC_077234.1, on the reverse strand, counting down.
GCGAAGGTCACAAACATAGTTATAAAACACTGTTTATATCAATAAAGTCAGATCTAAATAAATGGAGAAATAGTAATTGTTCATGGATGGGCACAGTCAATATAATTAAAATGACAGTCCTCCCTAAAATAGTCTATTTATTCAATGCCATCCCAATTAGACTACCAAAAATTATTTTGAGTTAGAAAAAATAGTAAAATTCATTTGGAAGAATAAAAGATCAAGAATATCAAAGGAAATTTAGCAGTACCAGATTTTAAACTGTATTATAAAGCAGTAATTGTCAAAACTATCTAACAAAACAGACATATAATGAACAGCAATAAAATATTATAGTAATCTGATATTTTAAAAAAACATAGATCCAGGATTTTGGGATAACAAAACACTGTTTGGAAAAAAACTGGGATAACTGGAAACTATTTTGACTGAAACTAGGTATTTACCAATATTTTACACCATTTGCTAAAATAAGATCAAAATGGATATATGATCTAGATATAAAATGAGATACCATCAGTAAATTAGAAGAACAGGAAATATATGACCTATCAGATTTATGGGTAGGAGAGGAATTTTTAAATCAACAAGAGATGGCAAAAATTGTAAAATGGAAAATGAAAATTTTTAAATACATTAAAATGGAAAGTTTTTGTACATATAAAATAAATGCTGCCAAGATTAGAAGGAAAGCAGAAACATTTTTATAGATAGCCCCTCATAGAGAGGTCTCATATATAAAATATATAGTGAATTTTGTCAAATACATATGAATAAGAGCCAATTCCCCAATTGATAAATGGGCAAAATATATGAATAATTTTCAGATGAAATTAAAGACATATATAGATATATGAAAAAATGTTCTAAATCACTACTGATTAGAGAAATGTAAACTAAAATAATTCTGAGATATCAGCTCACACCCAACACACTGACTAAAATGACTAAAGGGCAAAGTGAATAAAGTGACTAAAGGGCAATGTTGGAGGAGATGTAGAAAAACAGGGACAATGATGCACTGTTGGTATTCTGTGAACTGATCCAACCATTTGGAGAGCAATTTGGAATTATACCCAGGGAATTTTAAAGCTATGTATAACCTTAGACCCAACAATATCATGCTGGGTCTGTTTCCTGAGGAGTTTAGGGAAAGAGGAAAAGAATCCATATATTCCAAAATATTTATAGCAGCTCTCTTTGTGATGGAAAAGAACTGAAAACTGAGGGGGATGCTTATCAACTGGGAAATGGCTCAATGAATTATGATATGTGATTGTGATGGAATACCATTGCACCATAAGAAACAATGAACAAACTGATTTTTAAAACCCTGGAAAGAACTATATGAGATTATGAATTATGAAATGAATAGAATTAGGAGAACATTATACACAGCCATAGAACTAATACTAGAAGAATAAACTGAGAAGTTACCTTCAGAAAGTGAAGAGAAAGGTAAAATAGGAAAAACTTAGTTTAAATGAACATGTTGGCCTCCATGATAATATCTTATGTCCATGTTGGCAAACCTATGGCACATGAGCCAGTTTGTGCCAGAGGGGTCTGCTCTCTTCCCCCTCTTCTTACTCTTGAGGACATTTCTCATATCACCTGCCCCTCTTCCCAGCAGCCCAATGGGAGCTCTTCTTCCAATCCCTGTCTGGGGTAAGGCAGGGGGCTCACTTGGGGCATGAGGGTTGCAATTTGGGCACTCAGTTTCTAAAAGGTTCACCATCTGGTGATGAGGAGGATCAGAAAAGCCTTTATGTAGAATGTGGTGCTTGAGCTTCATCTTGAAGTAAGAGATGGATTCTTTGATGTAGAGATAAGAAAGGAGTATATTTCAGGAATGAGGATGGTCTATAAAAATCATGGAAGTGATGATGGCTCATTTTATGAGATGAATAGATAGAAGGTTCCAAAGGGGGAGTAATGTTTAATCTAGATGGAAATATAAGGACTTAAAAGGTTAACAGAGGAGTTTACATTTGATTCTAGAGGCAATAGGAAGTCACTGGAGTTGATGGATTAGGGAAATGACATGATCAAGATCTACTTTCACATTTCTTTAAGGAAAAGTACTTTGGTAGCAGTGTGGAAAATTAGTAGAGAGAAAAGATTTTGGGTGAGGATACCATTTAGAAAGTTGTTGCAACAATCTAAGGTAGAGGTAATAAAGTGTTGACCTAATGTTGTAGTTGGGTGAGTGGACAGGAGGTGTCAGATATAAGAGATGGAAAGATGGAAATGGCAAAATTTGGCTATATTGCATATATGAGGTGAAGGAGAGTAAGGAGTCAAGGACAATTTCAAGGTTATAAACCTGAGAATGGAAGAATGGTGCTGCTTTCTATAGAAATAGGAAAGTTACAAAAGGGTAGGACTTGGCAGGAAAGAGAATTAATTCAGTATGGGGCATATTCTTACCCCTTAAAGTCTTTGGTCCTGTCACATGGTTCAGCAACAGAAATGGATATAGTTTTAACAGAAAGAGCATTAAAGAAGATGCATTATCATTTGCCTTGACCGCTCTTCTCTAAGGACCAATGGGTCTTTCCATCTGCCCTGAAGTTATATGTGTTATCTCTTCCTATTAGAACATGAGCTTTTGGGGGCAAGAATTGTCTTACTTTTCAATTTATATTCCCAGAGTTTAGGATAGTGTCTGCCCCAGAGTAAACATTTAATGAAAGCTTTTCATTCGTTCATTATTTGTTCAGACAAAGGAATATTCATAATGACAAAATAACTAATCCATTGGAGTATTAGTGTATGCAATGAAGAAGACTGGTCTTAGATTTATATAGCCCAGGGCACTCCATCAAATATTTGCTCCTCAATTATCCCATGAGAATAAGGCCAAAGATACAGAGCTGTAAAAAACCTTAGAAGTCATCTAGTCCAATCCCATCAATTTAGAGATAAAGAAAGTGAAGACCAGGGATGTTAATATCAAAGTAATATCTACTATCTACACTCTTCTTGATAACTGACACTTAAACAAAAGGACATGAAGCCATTAGCCGGACTATCTAATAGGCATTTTTTAATTCACCTTGACTGTACACTGTCCAAAAAATTCTCTCCAGGACTATGTCTTTAGATAAGCATTCAGGGATTGGTCGTCTCCTCCTATTAATGACCATCTCTCCAAGAAGCACTGGAATAGCTGCCAGGGTCTCTTCCAGAAGTGCAGTCAGCAAAAAGTGAGGCACTGAAGAGGTGATCTCTCCATTTACCAAGGTCAATTCTTCCATATTCAGCCTTGATTCCTTCCCCTCACCTTTCCAGCAGATTGTCCTCGCTATCATGCTCGCTTCAATCTCTCCATAACTACTGGGTTCTGACTCTGCCTACAAACATTTCCACATCTCTCCCATCCTTGAATAAAACCCTGATTTGCTTCTGCTATCCTTAATATAAGCCTATATCTCTCTTCTCTTCTTTTGTTAAACTATCTGAGATAAACTAGATGCCTCCACTTCCTCTCCTCTCACCCTCTTATAAACTCTTCTAAATATTCTATAAAAGGCTTTCTCCAGTCCTTTCTGTCTCTGTCCCTGTCTCGTTCTCTACTTGTGCTGAGATATTATCTCGCTCTCATGGAAAGAGCTCATTCACTTTTGTGTATTTTTTGCTATATTCTGATATGTATAAATTCTCCTATTTCTGTTTTTTGCTTGGATAAATAGGTGACTTCCTATTCACTTTTTGTGATAGTCTTTTGTGTTAGCCAGTGGTTGATGGAGGTGAACTAAGCTGCATAGTATAAAGATGAGTCTTCACTCTTAGGAGTGAGCAGAATAATGGCTTTTTGTTCTGAACCTATTATAATCCTAACATAGATATTTAGGGACATAGGCAATGAAGAGATGCAATTCTTTTTTTTCTTTTAAAATCACACCTTTTGTCTTAGAAATATTGCATATTGTTATAAGGCAGAAGAGCAGTAAGGTTTGGTAGGCTTGTCAGAGTGGTTTCAGCTTTTGCTGCTACAAATCTGTCATCTTGCCTCCACTCCCTAGAAGAGCAGTAAGGATTAGTCAATGGCTGTTAAATGACTTGCCCAGTGTCACACAGTTAGGAAGTGTCTGAGGTCAAATTTGAACCCAGGACCTCTCGTCTCTAGTCCTGGTTTGCCCAATAGATGTAATTCTAATATAGCACTTCTCTTGGAGACTGGTGAAAAGAGACTAACCTGCAACATTCTTGGAGCTTGTCTTACCCATTCCATCTCCTCCTATCCCCCATTTCCCAGATGCACACACACACACTCACATCTCTAACTTGCTGGGTTGAGAGGCATAACCTTTGGCTCTTTTCTGTAGGGGTAAGCCAATTTCAAGATAGCAATCCATGCCACCAATAAGCTACACCTATGCATTTTATTATTTTTTAAAATCTGAATAATTTTCTTTTTTTTAAATGTATTTATTTATTTATTTTAGAATATTTTCCCATGGTTGCATGATTCATATTCTTTCCCTCTTCTCTTCCCTTCCCCATCCCAGAGCCAACAAACAATTCCACTGGGTCTTATGTGTGTCATTGATCAAGATCTATTTCCATATTATTAATATTTGCATTAGGGCAATTGCTTAGAGTCTACATCTCCAATCATCCCATCAAACCACGTGATCAATGTTTTTCTTCTGTGTTTCTGCTCCCACAGTTCTTCCTCTGGATGTGGACAGTGTTCTTCCTCATAAGTCCCTCAGAAATGTCTTGGATCATTGCATTACTGCTAGTAGAGAAGTTCATTACATTCTATTGTACCACAGTGCATCAGTTCTGTATATAATGTTCTCCTGGTTCTGCTCCTTTCACTCTGCATCAGTTCCTGGAGGTTGTTCCAGTTCACATGGAATCCCTCCAGTTCATTATTCCTTTGAGCACAATAATATTCCATCACCAACATATACCACAATTTGTTCAGCCATTCCCCAAATGAAGGGCATCCCTTCATTTTCCAATTTTTGGCCACTACAAAGAGTGCAGCTATGAATATTCATGTGCAAGTCTTTTTCCTTATTATCTCTTTGGGGTATAAACCCAGCAGTGCTATGGCTGGATCAAAGGGTAGACAGTCTTTTAGCACCCTTTGGGCATAGTTCCAAATTGCCCTCCAGAATGGTTGCATCCATTCACAACTCCACCAGCAATGCATTAATTTCCCATCTTTGCCACGTCCCCTCCAGCATTCATTACTTTCCATTGCTGTCATGTTAGCCAATCTGTTGGGTGTGAGGTGATACCTCAGAGTTCTTTTGATTTGCATCTCTCTGATTATAAGAGATATAGAGGGGGCAGCTGGGTAGCTCAGTGGATTGAGAGCTAGCCCTAGAGATGGGAGGTCCTAGGTTCAAATCTGACCTCAGACACTTCCTAGCTGTGTGACCCTGGGCAAGTCACTTGATCCCCATTGCCTAACCCTTACCACTCTTCTGCCTTGGAGCCAATACACAGTATTGACTCCAAGATGGAAGGTAAGGGTAAAAAAAAAAAGAGATATAGAACACTTATTAATAGTTTTGATTTCTTTAACTGAAAATTGCCTATTCATGTCCCTTACCTATTTACTAATTGGAGAATGGCTTCATTTTTTGTACAATTGGTTTAGCTCTTTATAAATTTGAGTAATTAGACCTTTGTCCGAGATTTTTGTTATGAAGATTGTTTCCCAATTTGTTGCTTCCCTTCTAATTTTGGTTGTTTACACAAAAACTTTTTTAATTTGATTTAATCAGTATGTATCTCCTTATAGTTAATAAAGCATCTTCTTTACAACACCCTTAAAGGGCAGGCAGATAGTACAAGTGTTGTTATCATTCGGTTGTCTCAATCATATCCAACCATTTGGGATTTTCTGGGCATTGATACTGCAGTGGTTTGCCTTTTCCTTCTCGAGCTTGTTTTACAGATGAAGAAATTGAGGTAAATAGGTATGGGTCTTGCTCAGGGTCACATAGCTAGCTAAACTCATCTTCCCAACTCCAGATCTGGTATTCTATCTATTGCTCCACCTAGTTATCCACACTTATTTTTATCACCATTTTATAGATGAAGGAACTGAGGTCTAGAATGATTTGCCCAGTCTCAGAACTAAGTAACTGGTCATGATGAGGTTCAGCTATAAGGAGGGAGTGAAAAAAAAAAACTCATTGAAATTCCATGTTTTCAGAAAAGAAACTTCAGGAGGCTTTTCCTTTCACCTCATTCCCTACCCCAATGCATATTTGATTTCCTACTAGTAAATGGAGTGACTTGGACAGGCATCATGTCTTTCTTAATGCAACCTAAGATTATTTTAATTTTTTTTAGTTACATCTTACTGTTTTTTTAAAATTATTTTTCCAATTACATGTAAAAACAAATCTTAACATTCATTTTTTTTAAAATGAAAACCCTTGCCTTTTGTGTCTTAAAATTCATACTAAGTATCGATTCCAAGGCAGATGAGGGGGTAAAGGCTAGGCAATGGGGGTTAAGTGACTTGCCTAGGGTCACACAGCTAGGGAGTGTCTGAGGCTAGATTTTAACTCCCGACCTCCCATTTCTAGGACAGGCTATCCACTGAGCCCCCAACTGTCCCTTAATATTCATTTAAACATTTTTTGGGTTCCAAATTCTTTCCTTCCTTTTGTCCCCTCTCCCCTCATTGAAAAGGCAAGCAATTTGATATTGATTATTATATCTCATTGTTGATTCATTGCCTATGTAGTTCATTAGATCTTTTCCACATGAATTTTCTCTGTGCAAGTGATTTTTCAAATCCAAATATAAGATGTTTATTCCATGGGGCAAAAAAATCTCAGTAGAATATGCACATGCTTACAAAGTTTAAATAGAGCTCTACATGCATTCTTTCCCATTGTTCTTACAACAACCCAGGAAATTAGTTGAGTTACTACCATTATTCCATTTTACACCTGTGAAAACTAAGGCTGAAAGAGGTTATCACAGCAAGAAAATGTCTGAGACTGCATCTGAAGTCAGCTCTTTGTGACTCCAACTTCAGTACTCGATGGTATGGTTGCCACAGAGCTAGGAGGAATATTTGGTTCAACGGCCTGACTTCCTGAGTCAAAAGTCTAAAACTACTCAATAGAGATCATTATTTATTCTTTCCCTGAAACTGTCCAGAGTACAGATGTTACAGTTTACCCCTGAAGTCCATCCCAGCATCCTCTCGTTAGTAAGGACGAGAGTGAAGCCCGGATCTCTTTTGCTTTCATTTCCGTTTGTTTTCTCCTCTTCTTCCCTCCAAGATCATGCCGTTACTCATGGGAAGTGGCTGGGATCACGTCTGATATCGCTACAAAAATGACGGAAAGAAAGTGCGATGGATTCCTCTGGGCGGGTGATTCATGTCAGAGCACAAAGCAGCCCCCTCAGAATCGTGAGTTTAGAATGTGGCTCTAATCCCTACATGCCCTCCATAACGTTCCGATCTACCAATCCCACATTCTCATATGCAAAAGCCTACTTAACCTCATTCCTGCATTTGAGATTTTCAAGCAGCTTTGTCCAGCTACTACTCACAGTCAAAGTGAATTTTCCATAGTACTTGCAGAAATCTGGACTAGGGAGAAAACGAGGCACGGCAAGGCACGGCTCAGCGATTGTTCTCCTCTGAGCTCTTAGGGACTGCATATTAAGAAGCATTCATGGATTCAGTGTCATTCAAAGGGTTGGCAACACTCCTTCTCTATTTGAAGGCGAACAAAAATGAAATACTGCATTCATTTCCAGGCACCTAGAGGGGACGGAATCCAGAGAACTGAAACAGAAGTGATTAAGTAGATGGAAAAAAATGAATCTATGCAAGAAAGTTGAAAAGGCTAAGTCTGGCTTCACAATAGCTTCTCTCTGCATGTAGTGTCTGCAAGTCTCAGTCATCAAGTGAAAAGTCCATTATTTAGGATTTCACAAGGAGACAATGAAGAAAAGACAAGTTATTAAAAACAAATATTATGAAATGAATTTCTAATGGCCAGTTATTTAGAATAATGTAACAATACCAAGAAAAAAACAAGTTTTCAGAAATAAGCATTATAAAATGATTTTTTTTTCTTTTTAACCCTTCCCTTCTGCCTTAGAATCAATGCTTGGTTCCAAGGCTGAAGAGAGGTAAAGGCTAGGCAATGGGGGTTAAGTGACTTGCCCAGGGTCACACAGCTAGGAAGGATGAGGCCAGATTTGAACCCAGGACCTCCCATATCTAGACCTGATTCTCAATCCACTGAGCTAGCCAGCTCCCCCCTAATGAAATAAATTTCTAATGGTCAATTATTTAGAATAATGTAATGACACCAAAAAACTCCAAGATTTTTAATGACACTCAAAAGAAACAAGTTAAGAACAAGCATGATGAAATGAATTGTAATGATCAGTTATTTAGAGAAATGTAATGAATGACACCAAGAAAAAACAAGTTTTTAAGACCAAAAATTATGAAATGAATTTCTAATGGTCAGCTATTTAGAATAAATTAGAATATTTAGAATGGAATAAATTAAAATAGAATACAATTATCCCTCACTATATAGTGGTTCACTTATTAGTGCTTCACTGTATCATGGGTTTTTTAAAAACATTGAATTCTGTATTGTGGAGTTTTCACTCTATTGTGGGATTTTGTGAATGAATACCATACTGTACACAATGGAAATGCAGTGCACCACTACCACTTGTGCAAGTTTCCCAACATGAGATTGTACATGGCACTCTATTGGCTAATGGAATGAAAGGTGACCAATCACAGCACTATGTTCTATATCCTGGGAGCTGATTGGCTCAGTGTTTATAAGAGTGTGGAAAAGGCTTATGGGAGAGAGGGAAGAGTTTATACAGTGTTAAAATATATATAAATAATAAAATAAATATAACGCAGCTACTTCAAGGATTTTCACCTATCCCAGGGATCTCTGGAACGTAACTCCTGCAGTAGGTGAGGGATCAATGTACAACAAATATCTAGAGGTTTCTCCAGATATGTTGACTTTCTGGTACCCTTCCTCATCACTATGTTTATCAATAATTTGAAGGGGTATTATTTAACATTCAGTTCATTTCATATAGCTCTAAAATGAATTACAAAATATTTTCCCAATTTGGAATATAAATAGATTTTCAGTCACTAAGAACTCAAGAGCAGTGATGTGAGTCAGTTTGAGATTTCCAGTATTTTCCTTGCAAGAAAGAGGAGAAACAAAAGGACTAAGAGACTGTGGGATAGTGGTAAGAGTGCTATCTATAGAGATGGTGAAACATTTCTTTTTATGCCTCAGTATCCTTATCTGGCAAATAAAGGTTTTGAACTGGGCAAGTTGGATCCCTTTCAGGATGTTATTTAATCCCTTACTTTGCTCATCTGAAACATGATCATTATGGTGCTCATACTATACATACCTCACAGTAATGTTGGGAGGAAAGCACTGTAGACATCAGAGTTGTTGAATCTATGATTCTGGTGTCATGAAATAGCATTAGCAAATAGACACATCATTTAATTTTGGGTGGTCACTAATAGTTTCTTTGTTTATTTGGGTATATGTTTTGGGGTTTGAGTTTTACAAGATTATTCACTTACAAAAATAAATAATATAGAACCCATTTTGCGTGATAATTGCCAGCTCTAGGAAGGGGGAGAGAAAACTTATGTGGAAATTTGTTCTTAAAAAAATTTTTTAATAAAAATTGAAAAAATACTAGTTCTTTTTACATAGCATTTTAAGGTTTCTAAAATGTTTTACATACATTATCTCATTAGTCATCTTATTTGTTACCTTCTCTCTCCACTCTGTCAGCTCCCTTCTCCCACTGATGAATTGCTATTCTACATTCTCCAGATGCTACCTTGTGCTCTATGTGGGTACCAGCTCCTTTAGGGGAGGAACAGGCTTTGTTTTTGCTTGTATTGGTATCCCTAATGAACTTAGCACAGTGCCTTGGACAGACTGTTGTTCAGTCCTGTCTGATTCTATATGACACAGACTCTTGTTCATTGGGCTTTCTTGGCAAAGATACTGGAAGCTTGCCATTTTCTTTTCTAGTGTGTCCCCATTTTACAGATTAGGATTGAAGCAAATAAGAGTTAAGCAACTTCCATAGGTCACACACCTAGCAATGGGAACTCAGAGCTTCCCTAATTTCAGGTTCAGTGCTCTATCCATTGCACCATATAGCTACCCTGTATACCAGGCACATACAAAGTATTTAATAAATGCTTGTTACTCTTACTGTTTTTTCCCTTTTTTAATTAATTAATTAATTTAGAATAGTTTTCCATGATTCCACGATTCATAGTTTTTCCCACCTCTTCCTCCCCCCTCCCAGAGCTAACAAATAATTCCCCTGGGTTATACATGTATCATTGTTCAAAACTTATTTCCATATTATTCATATTTGCAGTAGAGCAATCTTTTAACATCAAAACCCTAATCATATCCCCATCTAACCATGTGATTGATCATATGTTTTTCTTCTGTGTTTCTACTCCCACAGTTGTTTCTCTATATGTGGATAGTGTCCCTCTGGCTTGTCCTGGATCAGTGCATTGTTGCTAGTAGAAAAGTCCATTACATTCAATTGTGCCACATCATTTCAGTTTTTGTGTACAATGTTCTCCTGGTTCTGCTCCTTTCGCTCTGTATCACTTCCTGGAGGTTATTCCAGTCTCCATGGAATTCCTCCCCTTTATTAATCCTTTGAGCACAAGAGTATTCCATCAACAACATATAACACAATTTGTTCAGCCATTCCCCAATGGAAGGGCAGCCCCTCATGTTCCAATTTTATTGCCACCACAAAGATCACAGATATAAATATTCTTGTACAAATCTTTTTCCTTATTATCTCTTTAGGGTATAAACCCAGCAGTGCTATGGCTGGATCAAAGGGCAGACAGTCTTTTAACACCCTTTGGGCATAGTTCCTAGTCGCTGTCCAGAATGGTTGGATCAATTCACAACTCCACCAGCAATGCATTAATGTCCCTACTTTGCCACATCCCCTCCAGCATTCATTAGTTTCCTTTGCTGTCATATTGGCCAACCTGCTAGGCATGAGGTGGTACCTCAGAGTTGTTTTTATTTGCATTTCTCTAATCAGGAGGAATTTCGAACACTTTTTCATGTGATTATTGATAGTTTTGATTTTTTCATCTGAGAACTGCCTATTCATATTCCGTGACCATTTGTTGATTGGGGAATGGCTACTCTTATTGTTTCTAAGCAGATATAGTAAGACGGAATGTGAAATGTCCAACATATCATTGATCCATAGGTATGGGAGTTACTCAAGCTGACCACTTAGGGGTTGCTGAAAGAAGGGTCCCTCTTGACTTCCAGGTTTTCAGGGATGAATGGGGCATTTTTGTCTGGCATCAGAGTCAGAAGGCCCTTAGGAAAAAATTGCTTCAGTCTGGGGAATAAGGAATAATCAGTAGGACACCTCTCATAGAGCCTTGGCTCTGGTGGGAAAGACACATCTTCTGGCTCAGGGGACTCCACTGGTCATCCTGTTGCCTAGGGAATTTCTTATGATGTAGAAACTGCTTCCAGGAAGATGAGCCAGAAGTAAAGTAACTTGCTCATGCTTCCTTCAAATGGAGAAACTGGGACCCCGAGAGGCTGACTTACTGAAGGCAACTTGGAGATTGTTTTCTCCAAATCCTTTATTTTACAGGTGAGTAAACTGAGGCATAAAGCAGTAACATCTTTTCAGAGCTTACAGTTATTGAGTGAGAACAAGTACAAACCTGAAACTTTCAACCCCAGATTTAGTGCTCTTGACACTACACCAAATTGCCTCTTGTTTTTTTTTTTTAAACCATTACCTTCTGTCTTAGAATTGATATCATTCCAAGGCAGAGGAATGGTAAGGGCTAGGCAATGGGGATTAAGTGACTTCTCTAGCTCTGCCTCCTGTCTTGTGACTCTTGACTCTGTTGCTGCATTTTTCTGGCTGCTGTTCCACCCTCCTGACTCAATTCACCCTATGATTTCCTTAACATAGCTCTGGTCTCAAGGTCAAATTGTGGGCAGGAGGTGAGGTCAAGTATGTAACCACAGCAGAGTAAATTTCCTTCACATCTATCTGTCTATCTGCCTGCCTGTCTGTCTGTCTATCTATCATTTATCTATCTATCCATCCATCATCATTTCTCTTTCTCTTTCTCTCTCTCTCTTACCTAACTCATTACTCTAATGTTCTTAGTTACTAAAATTAATTTTTGTTTTAATTTCAGAAATCATTTTTGTGATTTAATTACGGTTTATATGAAACCTGCTTTTCTGAGGAAGTTTAATTTGGATTGAGTTGCTTGATAACACTTTCTTGGTGATCTCACCAACTCCCCCAGGTTCAATTATCATCTTGATGCAGATGGCTCCCAGGTCTATATATTTAGCCCTCATCTCTCCCCTGAGCTCCAGTTGGCAACTGTCTGCTTGAAAGCTTCACCTTGATGTTCCACAGGCATCTCAGATTCCACATGTCCAAAACAGGACTCATTTCATCATTTTCCCCCTAAATCCCTTTTTTAAACTTCTCTATTTTTGCCAAGGAAACTATTATCCTTCCACTCCTACAGGATTCCCAATCTCAGAATTATTTTTGACTCCTTATTTTCCATCATTCCACTTAGCCAATCTTTTCCCAAATTTTGTCTATTCTACATCATCCCTTGCTCATTCCATTAGCTTCCTAATGGTCTCTCCTGGTTCTCTCTCTATCTAGCAAATAGCTGCCAAAGGATATTTCTAAAGCATAGGTCTGAGTACATCATCACTCTCCTGTTCAGTAAACTCCAGTGGTTCCCTGTTGCACCCAAGTTCAAATATGAACTCTTCTACTTGGCATTTTAAAAATCTTCATTTCCTATTTACAAAGCTAATGTAGGACTTGTACTCTACTATGTTGAACAATGGAATAAAATGACTACTCAATTTTATTTTGATTTGAAAGAAGTTGAGTGATATTGTGGTGTCCCAGCAATATCATAGCCAACAAGTGAAGGTAGGGAGAGTAAAAATTAACCTTGGGAGAGATTTATAGTTAAATTTCATGCCCTTTCTCTCACTATTTATTCCTTTTGCTTTAAATGTCCTGGGAAACAATTCCTCTCTCCTTTTTATCCTATTTAACCTCTTTAAAAAATGCTTAAAAAAAAAGACCACCTTCAGGAAACCTAATTTATGAACTTTCCCTCCTTGATTCTTGAATAGCCCTTTGTACTTGATTTAATGTTTCTATATATTCTATTTGCACTATAGTTCTGTTTACATTTTGTGTGTATTTCATATCCTAAATGATTGTATACTATGAGAATAATTGCCTTAATTGCATTTTATCTATCACCTAGTTTAATAAACGGTCACTAAATGTCTGTAAAATCTTAATTTAGAAGTTAATTCCTTCATTTCCTTCCTTAATGCTTCCACTAAATCAGTGTTCTCCTTTTCCCTTTCCTTATGTCCCTCAAAAGCATAAACTGCTACTCTTTTCAATTCTTCCAGGTCCATAGTAGACCAATTTGGACAGCTAGTCATAAAATAATTCCTAACTACCTTACAACTGTTCTTGACAAATTGCATTCTGATTTTTCTAAGGTCCCGTTCCCTATCCAGATCAGTTCATGTCAAGTTCAATATATCTCAATAAGTCTATCCATAAATTGGGCGGGATTTTTGCTATCTTTTTGCTTACGATTTTCAAATTTAGTCTATGTACCAGGCCTATCAGAACATGTTTTCATAGCTTTTATCAATGCATTTCTAGCTTGGGATAGTTGTAAGTAATCTTGCTCTGAATTTGGGTCCCATTTGGGATCTTCAGTTGGCCAATGAACTGTTCCCTCTCCTTGGGCTTGATTAACAAGAGAAAGAATCTTATTCCTTTCCCTTTCTGTTAGCAAGGCCTGGAGCAAATCTTCTACATCAAGCCATGTGGGATTATATGTGTGAAAAATGCTTTCAAACTTATTTATCACCACCACAGGCTCAGCTTTATATGAAGGTGTTTTTTCTTTGAATCTCTCAATGTCCTGTGGAGAAAAGGGTGTATGATGTCTAATGTTTACTAAATCTCCACGGTTGTTATATTTAGGGACAACTCTTAGAGGGAAAAGACCTTTATTTGAATCATCTGTAGCAACTGCTGCTTGGCCTGTATTCTGGAGTTCAATGGAGTAGATTGTAGTGAGGCTAGTAGGGGAAAGGATAGGGTGGTGGAATGAAGCTGAAAAGATGGTGGTGGGGCTGGGGTGGAGAGAAACAGGGGAGGGGCTGGGGCAGGGTGGAGAGGAAGGGGGGATGGCTGGGGGAGGGTGGAAAGGAAATGGGGAGGGGCTGGGGCAGGTGGAGAAGAAGGGGGTGAAATCGGGTGGAGAGGAGTAGGATGGGTGAGGTCTAGAGGGGTCACAGTAAGGTGGGTAGGAAGGTGGATACAGAAAAGGATTGAAGTAGGGATGGTATGGGTAGGGATAGGGGAGATGAGTGGGCAAAGGAGGGTAGAGATTGGGAGGAAAGGGAATGGGAGGAGTTGGGGATGAGTGTAGTCTAACAGGGAGAGGACCTGAAGGGTTCAAATCCTGGTTTGGGTCAGTATGAGGAGAAACCTCCTCACAGGTCAAGTGGGATGACAGAGCATGTTCCTTGCTAGATTTCACTGAAGGAGTTAAGCTAGAATGGTTTGGTTCCAAAGTTTCCTTACTGGAGGGAATAGTGGATTTATCCACAAAAAAGGCCCATAAGTACCAGTATTTATAATCTTTGAACCCTTTGTTTTTAATGGCTAACTTCAAATCTTTTAAGATCTTGAAGTCAAAAGAGCCATATTTTGACCAAGTAAAAGATATGCCCATCCATGCCTTACATAGCTTTCTAGCTTCTTTCGTTGTCATCCAATTCTCCTTAGGCAAATTTGGATGACTCCAGTTATTTAAAAGTTTATACAGGGCTGAATCAGGAAGAATATTTCCTGATTTCCTTTGATGTGTTGCAGTATTTCCCATATTGTCTAGTCTGTATGTCCTATTTAAGCTAGTATGAGTATTGCTAAATGGTCAGCTTAAACATTGAAAAGTTCCTAAAACTTACACAAAGTTCCTCAGTGTTACTGTGGAAGGCAATAAGAGAAGGTTTAAAACAAAAACAACAAATGCTAATGTAAGGAAACAGTAATTATAGCCCAGCAATAGTATCAATAATGAATGTGTTATTAATAATTAATAACAGTATGCATTTATTAAAATTATTGATGATATTATTAATAATTAACAACCATAAACAATAAACAAGTATCAATAATCAATAATAACCATTAGTAATTAATAGTATTATTAATACTCCTGTGTTCTAAAATTATTCTTTACTAGTGCATGTAATTAATTTGATTTAATGTTGACTTTTTTCCAATTTTACAAATTTTGTTTTAATTTAAATTAAATATTATTAATATTTCCTATTAATAATCCTTTTATTTATTTAAATGTATGGAATTTAAGTTTATTTTAGATCACTAGTAGCAGTAGCAAAGGAATTTATTTTTTATTTTCCTGCAGTTCCAATTCTCAACAGTGGGTGGCGCTATAGTGCATGTAGAGTGGAAGGCTCCTGTGGGTAGACCTATCTAAGCAAGTAGTCAGCTAAAGAGAAGGCCAAAAAAAAAAATTCTTTTAAATGCTAAAGAAATACTGGCAAAATGACTTAAAATGCTAATGAAGACTGGCCCTCCCAAGTTAAAATGTGGCCTTAGACATGCAAAGGAAGCTAGGCAGTCTACCAGCAAAGTTTAAGGGTGGGGGAGGGAGAAAGAAAAATGCAGTTTAATCTCAAAAGAACACTTCCTCTTAGCCCAGGTTTAAGGACTGTTTGAGGGGGGAAGGGAGAAAGAAAAATGGAATTAAATCCCTTTCCCTGGAACTGCCATGTGTTTTCAAAGTTGGGGGAGTAGGGAGTTCTTTTGGGCCCTAATGCACAGCCTGGAAGCCCAGGATCCGTACAAGGGGTCCCACCTGCTCTGCACTGCACTGCACTAGGCTGAAAGGGGGAACTCTAGGACCTTTCCTGCTGTGGAAAATAAAAGAGCAGGAGTTCCTGTTGGGTCCTAAAATCCACCGAATTCCTTATGGGAAAAAAGGTCCCCTTCACCCCTATTCAAGCTGAAAGAGAGAAAAAAAATGAAGTGCGGTGGAGAGTAGGGGGGTGGTGGGAAGGAGTTTTTCTCAAGAATCCAATAGTGATCTGGTCCGGAAAAACAGCAGCCCATTTCCTCTCTTGGCCAAGGCTTTTTGCACATGAAGGCAGGCTAGCTAACTGAAGCAGCTTTTATCTTTAAGCTTCACCTAAGACTCAAAACTTCTCTCAGAAGAAAATTAAGGTTCTAAAAAGTCCCTTCTGGCTCGCCAACGGTAATAATTAAAAGTAAATAATATTTCTTGCTACCCAGAAATATATATTTTATAAAGTTTATTATGAAGGGTAGACAATCATTCCTAAGTAAACTGGCTGCATGGAGCCCAGCCTGCCAGTTCCTTTCTCATTTCCCCTCACCTCCTGCACTGTCTCTTCTCCTCATGGTTCTCCCATGGTCTTCTCTTTGGTCTCTCCCTTTCTCTCGTTGGTCTCCCCCATCCTGCCCCAAACTTTTATTGATGTACAGAATGTACTCCAAAGCAAAGCCAAAGCAAACCTGGTGCAACTGTGGTATGTCAGGAATGTTTGATGGACATGTAGAGTTACTCAGGAAGGGGGAGCGATGACCTTCCTTGACACCATTCTCCCTGTGATCCTTTGGGAGACCTGCCTCCCCAATGGATCATTTAAATATAACTATCTTATAACTCTAAATACCTTCTAGTTAAAAGTACATACAATAGTACATTTTTCTAAGAGGGTTTCTGAGGTCTGAACTTTCGCTGCTTCTAAGCCACCATCTTGACCAGAAGTCCCAATGTGTGGCTTCTTAAGGTATCTTTACCGCACCTACTTCAAAAGGATCCACTTTCTTGATTTTGAGTGTTGGCAGGTTTCTTTTCCTGAAATTTCTTCAAAAAATTTAAAACCTTTCATTTTAGGATAATTATACAATCCCCCCCTGAGGAGGGTGTGAATCACACTGGGATACATGACTGAGTTATGAGGTATATTAAATAATTGTCAAAAGAAAGCAAAACAAAAACAAACCACCCCCAAAAAAATCACAAATGCCAAAGTAAAAATTAATGAAATTCTGTATAAAAATAAGAAATACAGAAATGATAAGAAATAAAATAAATCCAATCTCTGTACTGTTGCTATTGGGTCTAAAAATATCATCCAGAATTTAGAGATCATTCTGGTGAAAGGGTAAAGTGAGCTAAAGAGTTATAAATGAGAAGTGCTACCTTTTTTGGGAGCCATCCAGGGGCACCATGCCCTGGGATTAACTTCCCAATTCCTTTGGTATGAGTCTGTGATGTCCCATCCATTCACATTTTTATAAATGTGGGAGGTGGGGATTATAATTGTATTTCACTTCAGTTACTAAAATGGACCTTACCTCCTGGTAAAGGCAGGTAAAATGATCAGAATTGTTGAAAAAAATCTAAAAATCATGTCTAAAAACCCCTTAAAATCAATTTGAGATATTTAGCTCATTAAATATTCCAAAGGTTGTTATACAATTGTAACCAATTTTGATGAAGTCCATCCATCCTCTATGTGACAATTTACAAAGTCAAAATAGAAAAAAGGCTTTTTTTTTTAATATGTGCTTATTCAATAATATTTGTTCAGTATAGTTATAGGGGGAAAGCAACAGAATATAACAGTAGCTAAAACCCAGTACATTAAAATGATTCAGTGTAACAGAATAGTATTGAATACATTAATATATGAACTTAAAACCAACAAAATTAAATCTTAAACAAAACAATCAGCAAAATGCAATAAAATAGACACTTTAATAAAACATTGGAGTCTAAAAAGCCTTAAAAATTTAATCTCCAATCTCCTTAAAGTTTGTTTTTGTGGTTTTTTTTAATACATTGAGATTCCTTTAGTCAGTACTGTGGGATTCCCCATAGCGAGGAAGAACATGGGTTTTAGGAATCTCAAACTTGGCAGGCCCAAATGGCAAAGAATTGCAGGGAGATGAATTTCTCCCCTGAATCTCAGGTAAGATAAGTAAAAGGATCAGTACACTCAAAAAACATCCTTTGAAATAGGCAATGCACTGCTCTCTCATAGAATATGCCATGCTTGTAATCAACTTCCTGTTTGGAAAGGTCTCTTCCTTCTCCTCATTCCTCCCTCCCCTGCGGTCTCCAGCCTTGTGGAGGGTAATTGTAGCCTATAGAAATAACACCCCCATTTTTTAACAGCTGGTTTGTGATTCCAAAGACACAGTGGCAACTACCAGCAACCTGGGTCCTGGGGCTCGGCCTGACCCAGGTTGCTGGTAGCTGCCACTGTGTCTTGGGCCTGGGGTCGGATGAGCGATCTGGGTTGGAGGTCAGAGATCAGGAGTAGAGTTGTTGGGGCCTGAGACTGGGGCTGGAGCTGGGGCTGGGGCTGGGGCTGGGACCGGGTGAATGATCTTGGTCAAGAAGGTCAGGAGTGGATAGCTGGAGGCGGGAGTGGGCAGCAGGAGCAAGCTGAATCAGAAGCAGCTTTGTGAGGGTGGGTGAAAAGCCTTGGCAGGAGAAACATGGCTTAAACAAAATTATCTAGGCTATCTTAAAAAAAAATTGAGAAGTTCTCATCTGACCTGTGGTTGCCATAAATGTAAAAATTAAATTATATCTCTAAT